>NC_051154.1:251622251-251784608 GCF_013339745.2 Dermacentor silvarum
CACACGCTATCACAACGCGAATACGAAAGCACGTAACTGACACACTAATACAACGCGCAAGACAAAGCACGTAACTGAATCGTCACCGAGTCAAATCAGCGCGTACAGCGCGTCGCAATTGCAGCCTCCGCGATCAACTTCAGAAACATTTTCAGAGCTAATTGCGGAGGCCACGCTCCGCTGTGCTGAGTACGGTGAACGCCACCTAGGTGGCGTTGGTAGTGCTTCTTGATGCCAGCGTCCCTTCGAATGCTGGCATCGAGGCGTCGTGGTGCTGAGACCACCGAAGCGTTCACTGTCGGTGCGCGTTAGTGTCATAATGCAGTACTTCTCTTTTCTGCTCGTAGGCGGCGGCACCGCCCCGAGCAAGAGCGCGGGTACACGGAGGAGTGTTAGATATATAAGGTGCGTCTGTGTAGCTCTCTGCAAATGCGTTTGTGGCGCAATGGGTTAAACGCTCGGCGATCTATCGTCGCGGACCGAGAGGTCGTGGGCTCGATTTCCAAATTTTGCATGTTTGTGGAACTTTTTCTTCTGGTTTCTTTCTTTGTATTATGTTCGTGTACATTGTAAGAACGTCATATCCGTGACGGAAATACGTCAGTGAAGTCTTGGTGGACCCCGGCATAAAACACTTTCGTGTTAAAAAAATCTCTAACTGTGCAGTGCTATTTTATTTAAGTCATGCGACAGTGTGTTGCACAAGTATCACCAAACTGGCAGGGAGGCTAGCTGTTATAAAAAAATGGTTTCAGGAAAATTGTGTGGTACTAAATGTCTAAGTGAAACGCACTATGCTTATAAGATACAAAAGATTTCCTGGATGATCAGGCTAGCTACGCTGGCCATTGGCTGATGCAATAAGGCTCACTGAAACGTCTTTTAAATTCACAGTGTGTCTCTATAGAACGACATTACTTTGCTAAACAGCCAGCCGCCTAATCATCATATTTCCGAAAGCCATAACAACTGTGAGAAGTGCACTAGCAGTTTTCTGCATTATGCAGACTGGACAAGTGGGCCATTAGCAAATTTCATCTATACATAACTCGAAATTAGATAACCAGGAAGATCAATTGAAAGCTAAGGATGGCAAACTTAACTGAGCTTCGTACAATGAAGGTTTTAACTGTGCTTTGTTTAAAATAGCTAAACTTCTGTTAAGCATGATATATTTATTTTGTTCCTGCTAAAAGCATCTAAATGATAAGGTGCTAAACAGTTCTTGCTCGTAAGGTCCATAGTGAAAATCTCAGTAATAAAATTACCAACTGGATTACGTGCTTGCTTAGTGGATATGTCTATAAGGTGATGTCAGAAGGTGTAGGCAGGGCTGCTTTTAAGTAGAGATGCCGAATAGTTATGACAAAGGGACTTGTTACCAGCCACTGTGTTGGTCAGGGATTAAGAACAAAATGCGTCAGCTTAATGATGATTTGCATAAAGAGAACAGCGAAACTGACAAAACAAAGTAATGACAACTTGATTTGGGTGAATTGGTTCATCTTGAGTCTTACTTGAAGCAGCGCGAACAAGACTAGGACAAGAATCAAAAACAAGCACAGCAGTACGAGCGCTGTACTGCCAACTGGAAATTTTATTGAAGAAACAACCAGCTCTATAACATGTCAAAAAACACCAAAAAAGGTTGAAAGGCATGCGTACTGCCTACAAGTAGAGGTGCTTATCTAGAAAATTGATCTTAAGTTTTGTTAGACTGAGTGATACTGCAGTTGCACATTTGTCTCCTGCTTTGGTGATGTAGTAAGCTTCTACTATTTCTTTATTTTTTGCTCTTTGCATGTTTCAGAAACTTAGCGTCACCGAACAATGGAGTACAAGTGCATTTATTGCAATGCGCAACTAAATAGATACCATACATGTTTTGACATTGTTTTATGCTGCCTAGCGCCATCATTAAAACATTGCCCGGTTTGTCCTACGTACACTCGTCCGCATTTTAAAGGTATCTTGTTAACAACATGAGAGGTGCATTTGGTGAATTTTTTTATTGTGATTGGGGGTGCATTGCTGGAGTTTCCAATTTTTCATAGCATCGCATAGCTTGAAGATTTTTCAGGGAGCGGAAAACACTAGCTTGATTTGGTGCCTGTTGGGCACTATATGGTACTACGTGAAAAGTTCTCTTTTTCCTGCATTTCCATTTTATTCCCGAGAGCTTTATTTTTTGCAGGAGTGTTTCACACACAGCTTTTATGTCGCAATATGGGTAGCCAGCTGTTTTAAGCCGTTCAATCTGCTGTAAGAGGCTATTTTTATTCGGTGCTCACAGCACTTGTTCATTGCGGCTTGAACACATGAGATGGATATTCCCCTTTTCACGAGTTTTGAATGGCACTGTCATATGGAAGCAAACCTTTCTTTGACCTGGCTTGATAGGTGCAGCAAGCGCGTTGATTTCATGCAAATGACATATGAATATCCAAGAACTGAATGCTATATTATTTGGCCTTTTCAAATGTGAACTGCGAGATAAAAATATATCGCTATATTCATACAGCGATATATACATAAAATATATTTTTATGTAGCATTGACAAATAGACTTCACCGCTTTAGTTGACTCCCCAGTTAATCACATTTACCGCTACTGGGACGACTACTTGGCTCTTCTAAAGCAGTGACCATACTATTGATTTGACGAAGAAGTGAAAATATTCCAAGAATTTTTAGTATATACAGTAGGGAACTAGAGTTCAGCTTTGAAAAGGCCAAATGATACCGCACTCAGTTCTTGGATATTCATATTTAATTTGCATCAAATCAACATGCTTGCTGCACTTATCAACCCAGGTCAAAGAAAGGCTTGCTTCCCTATGACAGTGCCCATTCAAAACTCGTCAAAAGGGGAATAGCCTTCTCAAGTATTCAAGCCACAGTAAACAAGTCCTGTGAGAACCGAATGAAAAACAGCCTCTTACAGAAGATAGAACGCCTTAAGACAGCCGGCTACCCATGTTTCGTCATGTGTGCACCACTCTTGCAAACAATAAAGCGCTCGGGAATAAAATCGAAATGCAGGAAAAAGAAAAGAGACCTTTTCACGTAAGAGCATATGTTCCCAAGTTATCCCATAATCTTAGGAAAGTGGCCAACAGGCACCAAATCAAGCTAATGTTTTCCGCTCCCTGCAAACCCTTGAAGCTATGCGATACTATGAAAAATTGGAAACACGAGCAGTGCCCCTCTCACGTCGTTTACAAGATACCGTAAAAATGTGGACGAGTCTACGTAGGAAAAACCGGGCAATGTTTTAATGATAGAGCTAGGCAGCATAAAAACACTGTAAAAAACAGGAACGGTATTCATTTAGCTGCGCATTGCAATAAATGCACATGGACCTCATTATTGACAATAGGTTTCCGAAGCATGCAAAGAGCAAAAAAGAAAGAGATTGTAGAACGTTACTACATCACCAAAACAGGAGATAAATGTGTAAGAACAGCGTCACTCAGTGTAACAAAACTTGAGATAACTTTTCTAGATAAGCACGTCTACTTGTATGCAGTCTGTTTGCCTTTCAACCTTTTTCTTTTTTTCTTGTTTTTTGCCGTGTTATAGAGCTAATTGTTCCTTCAATAAAATTTCCAGTTGGCAGTACCGCACTCACCCTCTTGTGTTTGTTTTAGATTGTTGCCTTGTCTCCTTCGCGCTGCTTCAAGTTAGACTCAAAGTAATGCTTTCAACTAACATTTTTGTGTAACATGCTTTTAAAGGAACAATGCTTGATAAGCATTTGCAGAGCAACCACCATGACAACCAAATGATCAAGAGCACATCTGTGAAACGAATTTAAAAACCTAAGATAACTAAGACAAAAAGCAACAGAAGCAGCAAGGACCATCTGAGCCCTATCTTTTGATACAGATTCTTACACTTTGTGAACAGTAGTGTCTAGGCTTGTTTTGGGTAACTTATTTACCTATAAAACTGCTTTTCACATACTCTTTCTTGCACTGGTTTTAAATAAGACTTCCTTGATGAAAAAAAATTGCAATGTGCTCACGTGGCTTCTCATGTAACCTTATTGCGTAAAAAAAAGATTGATATATTTGTAAACGATTGATTGAGCTGAAAACGGGCATGTTTATTTGTGTACACGCTAAATTGTACTTTTGGTTCACATGTCGTAAACAAATATAATCATGTAGCCTGTATCTCTTATATTTATGATGTGGCATTAATTAATGTTTTATGGTTGTCATATAAGTGCTTACTTCGAATTCATGGAAGTAAGCACTATCTGTGGATGTGTTCTTTCTATCCCTGTTTTCACGGGAACTTGAAATATTAAAGTGCATCATGCAGAGAAGCCCTACTTGTCATATCACATGTACTTTTCCTGACATCAAACTGCAACAAATTATTTTGCAGGTAGAAAAGAAGCAGACGGCTCCAGTGATAAATGATGAAATGGCTTCATCTATGATGGCTCTTCCTTGCACATTGGAATTAAGCTACACAAAGGCATCACTAGCCTCACCTGTGCTCTGAAACATGGTTTTGGATGCGAGTGTTCTTCAACGTGGCATGACCAGTTGATTCGTCACCGCTTAGTCTAAGATCTAAAATTGTACAGTAGGCTAGAATAAATGGTCCTCCCTTCAGTCAATGTTTCTGTATTTGTGGTAAATGTGACCATTTCAGGCAAGATACTTACATCTGGTGTTTTATCCCAAATTTGTTAGGCCCTACCTTTGGAAACACATTAATTATAATATGCACACCATACATAACATTGCTGTGTGTTAGCCTGACAGTAGACTTACGAAACATAAAATGTAGCAGGTACATATGTACCTGCTACAGCACACCATATTTCAACACCCTCATAGCAAGGGCGATTATGCTGGTCATCACATAATTACACGCGATAGGTCAAGGGGTAATATATTCGTGATTACACCCCATAGGTCAAAGGGTAATATATTGTTCAAGACACCCTCAAGGGATAGGGTGTTATTGCAAATTAGAAGATCATCATAGGGGTGTTTTCCCTATAAAAACCAGCTTTTTCAAGGGTGCTAGGGGATTAGTTATAGACACTCAAAAAAACCCTCAGGGGTGTAAATTATTTTACAGTGATGCATGGGAACTAGAGTGCGGGAATATTTTCCAGATGAAATGTACCATGACCCGTGCACATAAATTAAAAATTTTGTGTTTTACATGATTAAACTAAATGCACAACTACCTCACAGCCAATGCTTATAGGTAAGCTCAAACAATGTGTGCGCGTCTAGGTGTCTTTCATGCTATTTGCCTTTAAGGCGCGAGCCTATTCTCAATTTCGTTGCTGCAGTGCATGGTTTCGAAATTCAGTCCTCTGTGCTCCTTGATCATGAATTGTCTTCTGCCTACAGGTATAGTATCCAGTGATGACTCACTATGGCGATGCAGTCGTGGTGTATTATTGATGATTTTGTATAGCGTGTCCTGCAAAGCTGCATTATTATACGGTACTTGTCTTCAATGCAGGCTGCGAGCTCTGGGTCACTCTGCAGGGGCGCGCAACGTCAGCAGTGCCTGCCTCTTCATCTACGATCTCTTATGCGGTCCCAACAAATTTCAAATGTACGACGAAGAATTCTGCAGAGATAAAATTCAAATTAGACAATAAATGTGCAAGGTCTCGCTCTTTTGGATCACGTGTGCTTTATTTGTTGTTTACTTTTGCACGAGTGAATCCCGCCTGCTTTGCGATCACGACTTTTTCGAATACAGACACACGCTGCCACCATTTGCCACCGTTCTCAACCACTATGCTACAACAACTAGTCTCTACCCAACTGTGCACTTGGAGAAATGCTTGAGGCGATATCCCGGCCACTAAAGGCCACTCACGGCCACGCCGGCGGATGGGGAACAACTTTTCAACCTCAGACATTGCACGCCTGTGGTTGAAGCAATCTCCGTTCAGCATCTCTTGACGCGTTGTTTACGTATGAAGGCCTCACTACCAGAGTTGCGGAGTGGAGTCTTCCATTGTATTCCCCCTACATTCCGAAGAGTTGAGAGTCCCGCGATTCTGCTCCTTTTAACTCGTCGAAATGGTGAGACTGCTGAAGTGGCTGGGCTGGTTCACTCCATTCCTCCTCCAGCAAATGAAACGCTTTCTCTATTACTATGTACTACTTGAGTAGCCGTGTCTGCTAGCTGAAAACAAGTTTTTTGGTGTCTTAACAACGTTACAAATAGTGTTACCTACGATTTTTTGCACTACATCATCGGCGCTTTGGGGCATGCTATCTTTGCAGAGATTTTTTGCCTGTAATCTCTAGAATATCTGCTGTTTTCAACAGTAGATACTTGAGTTAGCTGCGCCGTTTCAAGTCATGAATATATGGCATGATTGCAAAATATATTCAGTTCTTGCAATCATAATACAAGCATTTCCAAAACGCGTCAGTTCCGGAAGACTGGCGCGCATGGCAGGCCGAAAGCATGTGACGTAGTTCCCTCTTCCTAAGCTATGCAACAAAGTAGAATACACTTTCTTACTACTGCAGAAAGTAGTACTGCAGAAAGTAGGCGAACGCCTTGGCCAAGGCGTTCGCCAGCGCAAGTATTGCAGCTCGGAGCGTTGCTTGGCCTGCTGTGCTGCCACTTGCCGCGAGTATTGCGGACCGCGGGCAAGGCGTATCCTCGGTCAACTGTTCAGCGGAGCACCTTTCGTGGCCTGGCTAATGGCCACATATGCGCCGAGAACTGCGGCTCGCGCGCAAGCTGTCCACTGGGCAGGCTGACCATTCCTGCAATGCACACTGCGGCTCGGATGCAGGCTGACTACTGAGTAGTCGACTTCGCTTAAGCAAAAGCCATTTTCAACCCACCAACCAAAATCGAGGCGTGTTCTACGTCGTCACGTCATCGCCCCTCCCTTCGGCAACTCCTCATCAACTGCCTACGCTACCGTGAGCTCTTCCAAACTGTTGGTTTTTTTAACTATCGGCAACCCTACTTGTTCTAGCCTTGTATGTATGTCGTGTCATGTGCAGTAAGTTTCTGTGTAGTTCTAGTTTGAATGCAGGTTGGTTTTTCTTTTCATAAATGTAGTTTGGGTTTCTCATCATGAGTCCGTGTATATTTTTTGCGGCCTTGTCCTCATCGCGCTGCACGACAAACAAGTGTGACGAACGTCCTCGTAATTTTATTTACACTTGGTATCCATTCTGTAACTATAATGGTCCACCGGTTATCCATACTACACATTACATGGCCTGCCCAGCTCAATTCTTTCCGCTTAATGTCAACTAGAATATCGGATATCCCCGTTTGCTCTCTGATCCACGCTGTTCTCTTCCTGTCTCTTAACGTTAGGCTTAAGATTTTTCGTTCCATCGCCTTTGTGCAGTATTTAACTTGTTCTCAAGCGTCTTTGTTAACCTCCAAGTTTCTGCCCTTACGTTAGCACATGTAGAATGCAATGATTGTACACTTTTCTGTTCCGCGACAGTGGTATTTTTTTGCTCCCAGTCAGGATCTGGCAATGTCTGCAGTATGCACTCCGAATCAATTTTATTCTTCTGTAATTTTTTTTCTCATGATCATTGTCCCCCGTGAGTAATGGGCCTAGATAAACATACTTCTTTACAAACTCTAGAGGCTGACTGGCGGTCCTGAATTCTTGCCCCCTTGCCAGACAATTGAACATTATGTTTGTCTCCTCTCTTACACTCTTACACTTTCTTGATTAAGGTCCTCAATCATTTTCTGTAATTCGTCCCCATTGTTGCAGAATAGGACAATGTCATCTGCAAACCGAAGGTTGCTGAGATATTCGCTGTCGATCCTCACTCCTAAGCTTTCCCAGTCTCAGAGCTTGAATACTTCTTCTAAGCATGCAGTGAACAGCATTGGATAAATTGTGTCTCCTTGCATGTGCGTTATGTCACCACATTAGCGATGGCCCTGTGTTAATCCGAAGATTCGGCGTGCCAAGATTGAGCCACGTATGGTGAGCGCGTGGTGAAATTCTTCATTGCGATAAACGCGCCTAGTCAGCTGGAGACGATAGAGAGCAGGCCCAAGTGTTGGACGCCGGAGGTCAAGACTCCAGGGAACGCGGCCGTCCCTGGAGCTGCCGCTCGACCGTCGTCCTTGGCCAAGGCGTTCGCCAGCACGAGCACTGCAGCTCGGAGCCTGGCTTGGCCTGCTGTGCAACCCCTTGCAGCGAGCATGGCGGATCGTGTGCAAGGGGTCTCCTCGGCCAGCTGCTCATCGGCGCACCGTTCGTGGCCTAGCTAATGACAGCACATGCGCCGAGCACTGCGGCTCGCGCACAAGCTGTCTGATGAGCTGTCCCCGGTTCTTCAAGAGCCATTTCCTCCGCACCGTCGAACGCGGAGATGTGCCTTACGTCGTCACTCCTCACCGTACCGTGAGCTATTTTGAACTGTTTGTTTCTCGGACTCACATCAACCTTAGTTATTCTAGCGTATTATGTTTGTCATGTCATGTGTCGCAATATTGTGCGCAGATGTAGTTTAGTTTCTGTAGCTTCATAAATTTAGTTTTCAAAAATTTTTCATCATAAGTTCGACTGCTTTGCTGGCGTCCTTTCCTCATCGCGCGGCCCGCACCACAAGTGTGACAAATATTCCTTAATTTCTTGGCAAGTTGCGCTGGAATTCCGCATAAGGCAGTACCCTAATCGTCAGTGACTGTTTTCGCACAAGTTCATACGCACTCTGCGTCATGTAATATTTCCAGTAGCCAATGTTGCACTGCTAAGCACGAGGTCGCGGGATCAAATCTCGGCTGTGGCGGCCGCATTTCAATTGGCGGCGAAATGCTAAAACGCCCGTGCATTAGTTTCACATTAAATAAACGTGAAGGTCCGGGCACTCCGGTTAATAATAGTCCGGAGTGCCCCACTGCGGCCTGCCTCATAATCATATTGTGGTGCTCGCACTTAAAACCCCCGATTTACTGTTACCTTTGCAATGCGTTGTTGCCTGTAATCTCTGGAATATGTGCTTTCTTTAATAGTAGATACATCAGTTAGCCGCGCGGGTTCACGTCATGAATAAATGGTATACTTGCAAAATATTCATCGAAACTGTGGCATCGACGGAATCGGCAAGAGAAGTGGAACCGGAGGATATCAAGTTTATGAGCGGTACGTGGAATTACCGTCATTTTTTGCCGTTTGAAGGTTTCACGCCGCGCTAACGGAGCTAACCCTACAAGAGTAAGGGGCCAGCCGAACGCGCGTGACCCGTGTCCCGTGGCTCGTGAGCGCTCGTGAGCCGCCGCTCGCTCTCTTCGAGAGCGACTCGGCGCTGCCGCCAAGTATCAATGACTGACGCATCCGACACAGCAAGAACTGCACGGGAACTGAATCAGGAAAATAACAGCGTTGAAATGCATGTGGAGACGATACAAGAGCAGCAACAACTGGAAGCGGAGTGGACGTATGACGAGAACAGCGGGAAGGCAATAAACATCCAGGAAAAATGGCACACATGGGAGAGGAGAGGAAAGACGACTCAGGTGCATATAAAACCCACAGCCGAGGAAGAAGACCAACAACGAACGCAGCAAGCCGGAGCAACAAAACCTTTTGCGGGAAACATGCCACATTACAGGAAACCGAGACTTCCACCTTTGCCAGTTGACGACACGAAGATCATCTACAGACCAAAGGCGGGATTACAACTCTCCAAATGGACATTGGTGGCAGTGACACATGCCATCGGCCGAGCTAGCAAGTTGTCCCAAAAAGACTTCTATGACAACATCCGGATTCAAGTGCAACATGTCGAGAATATAATCATCGCAAGTACACCAAACAAAGACATAGCGTACGACATGCTTCTAAAGATCACCAACATCCAGCTTGGAGGATCCAATTACGAAGTTAAAGCAAATGTCAAGACACCAGATGGCATCAGCAAGGGCGTAATCTACAACATCCCGCCAGGAACGAGCGAAGAAGAACTACTTCAAGGGCTACGAGTATCCGCAAGATACACGGTTCTCGCAGCACGCATGCTGGGAAGATCGTCAACAGCACTCATCTACTTCGACGGACCGCACGTCCCATACAACATCATATATAAATGCTGTGACTACCGCTGCAAACCATACAGGAAATCCGTGCAATACTGCAGAGCCTGCGGGGAACTAGGGCACCGGCAAGATATCTGCCCGAAACCCCTTATCAACTTCTGCTATATATGCGGATGGAAAATCGACAGGAAGATCATGACTGCCAACCCAGCTGTAGAATCTGCCAACAACCCATGAGACAGCAGGAAAGGAGTGCCGCCATAAACTCAAACCAAATCCACCACCGTACAAGATCAGATTGCATTGGGAAAACAAGAACCAAGAGCAGCAACGCAGATGGAACTCAACTTCCGACTCCGACTTTCCGGCACTATCCGAATCAAGCAGTACCTCACTACAGAGTCCACGAAGATCTAGAAGTGACTCCAAATCAACAGGCGGTCAAGCAGACGAAAGAACCCGGTCAAGATCACGGTCCGGATCACGTACCCGCAACCCACAAAAGCGATTTACGTATGCAGACGCTGCAGGGGGAAACACACGAGCACAAGAACCCACGGAAACCGAACGAGATCTGCGGGCACAACTCTAAAATCAACAAGCCCTCATTGACAAGCTCTTACGAAGGTGCAAAGAACAAGACACCGCCAATCAAGCCTCGAAACCTCAAGGAATGCCCAACATGCCACCGCCCCTTACCGAAGAACGAATCAAGGAAATTGTAACAATGGAGGTCCGGAAGCAGATACAGGAGGCCATGACCACTTTTGCAAAGGAAATAACCCAACAGCTACAGCAACACATCACCACTCAGCTTGCCCCTATCCATGCTACCCTCCAAGACCTCAGCAACTTCATGTCCTATGCCAAGCAGAACCACGTAACGAAAGCCACAGTAGAAAAGTTGCTCAACAACACCGACACGGCTCGCAAGAAAGCACGTAAAGACCTCCATAATGCTGCCAGACCGGAATCCATGGCCTGGGGCGATAACACCGATATTGATCAAGATGGCGAGTAATCCCGAGAAGAGATTCCCACAACTTCCAATGAAGTTGTGGCAATGAAACTGTCGCTCTATATGAACCAAAAGAACAAACCTCCAGGAACTGACCAAACAGGAACAACCAGATATCATCGCTATCCAAGAAACTTATCAGACCAATCTACGCATACATGAATATGATACACACACCGGATCTCAGAGAACAGCCATCCTGACGAAGAAAAATCTCACCACGCAAGATGACACAATCCAGGGAACAACCGTGGAACACACCCTAGTGGAAGTGCTACCTGAGAAGAAGACACACCAAAGTCTATATGTCCTATGCTTATATAGTCCACCCAGGGATCCGTTATCTGACTTTGTAAAGTTCATCACGGAAGCCAGAAGGCTATCTAAAGGCCATAAACTTGTAATTATGGGGGATTTTAATGCCCCCCACACAGCATGGGGTTACCAGCACACGACCAAGAAAGGAGCGCGAGTGCACGATTCGGCACAACAGAATCACCTCACACTCTGGAATGATCCTAAACTAAAGACTCGAATAGGCAACAGTGTATCCAGGGATACAAATCCCGACCTCACCTTTACAATAGGTATCTCCAAGGCCGAATGGACCCGACTGGAAGAAAATCTCGGCAGCGATCACCACATCCTTCAGCTAGAAATCCTGCACCATAAGAAGCCGAGCAGAACCGGAACGGCAAGGCTGACGGACTGGAAGGCCTTTAGAGAGCATGACATAGAAGAGAACATCAAAAATATTGAAGAGTGGCTCACCGAAGTGGTCAAGACGGCGGAGAAGCATACTAAAGTCATCCAACTCACAATGGACACACCGGCCGTAGACTCTCATCTCCTACATCTTTGGGATGCCAGAAGAGGCCTACTGAGGCGGTGGAAAAAGATGAAACATAACCGCAAACTGAAGAAACGGATCGCTCACATAACAAAGCAAGCAGAAGAATACGGAGATAAACTCAGCAGTCAGAACTGGCATAACTGTGCGACCAACTTCAAGACACACTCAGCACAAAGAAGACCTAGCATATACTGCGAGCCCTTCTAGCTACCACCAAAACCAAGACCCAACAAAGACATGACCTCAAGAAAATCATTCACTCCCATCCAGGAACTGAGAAACAAATTTTGGAAGAAATCAAGCGTAAGCTTGTCGGAGACAATGCCCCCAAGGTCTCCGATTCCCGACCGTACAAAGGCGAACCAAACCTGACCCTCGACAGCCCTTTTACGCTTCCTGATCTCCACGCCGCTCTTGCCAAATTGACCCGTAACACGGCGCCAGGAAATGACAAGGTGACCAACAGGATCCTGCGAAACCTCCCAGACAAGGTCCTAAATGGACTCCTCGACTACATGAATAACTGCTGGGAAGAAGGTGAGCTCCCGGCAGAATGGAAGCACGCAGAAGTCATTATGATTCCAAAACCCAACAAGCCACTACAAATCAGCAACATACGGCCCATCTCCCTGACTTCCTGCGCTGGAAAGCTTCTCGAACACATGGTTCACGATCACCTCACCACATACCTCGAAGACTCAGGACTCATGCCTGACACAATGTTTGGCTTCCGACAGCTCCTCTCAGCACAAGATATACTCTTACAGCTCAAGGAATACCTCTTGGACTACCTAGAACGCCACAAAAAGTTCTCTATTTTAGCAATAGATGTAAAAGGAGCCTTCGATAATGTGAAGCATGATGCAATCCTCTAGAATCTCCAAGACACAAACTGCGGAATCCGGACCTACCAATACGTACAGGACTTTCTCAAGGATCGCACGGCTACGGTGGGCATCGGCAACATCCGAAGCGACAAATTCGAAATGCCCAATAAAGGCACTCCACAAGGGTCAGTCATTTCACCTTTGTTCTTCAACCTCGCTATGATTAAGCTTCCGCAACAACTCGATGACATCGAAGGTTTAAGCCATGCAATATAGGCCGACGATATAACGTTATGGACAAAAGCGTCGACAACCGGCCGACAGCAAACTACCCTCCAAGAGGCAATTGATCTGATAGAACAGTACCTATGAAGATGCGGTCTCCAGTGCGCCCCCGAAAAATCAGAGCTACTTATACTCAAGGCAAGGAACCGGGGAAGGCCACCACCCTACGTCGACCCAGATCCCAACGTCATACTCAATGGAATCGATATACCTCAAGTTGACTCCCTCCGCGTCCTTGGCCTCACACTACATAAAGACGGTTCTGGCGCAGCTACACTCCCGAAGCTTTAGAAGACCCTAACAGAAGGAAGTCATCTCATTAGGCGTATAACCACCCAAAGAAGAGGACTTAAAGAGCAAGAAACCGTCCAAATTATCCAAGCACTCCTTATAAGCCGGATCACATATGGCACCCCGTATCTACTCCTCAAGAAAGCTGAAATTGAAAAACTCAACATCGTCATCAGGAAGGCAATCAAGAGCGCACTAGGACTACGCAGTACGACCTCAACCACGACACTACTCAAACTTGGCCTCCATAACACCTGGGAAGAAATGAGTGAAGCGCACAGGGCCAGCCAGCTGGAACGCCTTAAGCTGACTCAAACAGGAAGAGCAGTACTTCGCAAACTCGCATACAGCGAAAACTTTATAGCAGACTCAGACGTGAAAGCCCGACTGCCGCCACTTCTCCGTGACTCTATCTCAGTCGCTGCAATACCTCGAAACATGCATGCAACACACCACAAAGACAGAAGACAAGCAAGAGTTCGAGCGCTAAGCAAGAAATACTCAAGGAACCCCAACAAGAGATATACAGATGAGGCAAAATACCCCGGTAGAAGGGCCTACGCAATTACCGTGACCAACAACAAAGGGAATGAGCTAGTCGCTGCCACCATACCGGCCAGAAATCCAGGAACGGCGGAGGAAGTGGCCATCATCCTCGGCATCGCCACATGCAAGGACACAGCAATCATCTTGAGTGACTCGCAAATGGCATGTAGAAACTTACAAAAAGGCCGAATCTCTGCCGCAGCCGTGAAAATTCTAAAAGAGCTATCAAGACGCCAAGAACTACCCGAAACCTACGTCGTATGGACCCTAGGCCACGAACACCTGGCAGGAAACGAAGAAGGACATGCTGTCTCCCGAGAGCATACCAGCCTGGATTTCCTGCCGCACGGTATCCGGAAATCGACGAGGGTGGAGGACATTCCCATCAACTACGCCGTAATACTGCAACATTACCGACTGGAAAGAAGACAATATCCTTTACCACATCCAAAATTAAGCAAGGAAGAAGCCACCGCCCTCCGCAGACTACAAACGAATACACATGTCCATGGAATTATCATGCACCGGATGCACCCCACTAAATTCTCATACCTATGCCGATATTGTGATGTACCAGACACCCTCCAACACATGGTGTTGGTGTGCCCACACCGCAAGAAAAACAGTCAAGACGATGCCTCAGAACCGATACAAGCCACCGAAGAAACGTGGGAGGCAATGTTAACGGCACAGAGCCTGGAGGATCAGCGAAGTCTGGTGGACCAGGCCCGGGCTGCGGTATTAGCCAACGGCTTTCTGGACTGAGAGAGCCGCCCACCTAGGGCGAAGAAAGAACACTTTCTCGCTGTTTCTCATTCCATCTCCTCCTCCTCCCGAAAAACTGCGGTTTTGAGGGGGTGCGTATTATATAAAGGTGCGACGTATAGACAGGAAAATACGGTATTTAAAAAGTCGCATAATTGACATACTGCGATTTTTACCGGAAATAATTACTGAAATATAGGTGCTTTCCTCAAATAGCCAAGGTCTTCAGCAAGTGCTCCATCCCACCCCCCGAAAGAAATATATGCGCTCATGCTCATATATATACATATACATATACATATGCATACATATGCATATATATATATATATATATATATATATATATATGAGCATGAGCGACGGCGACTTTAATTCAGGCCGGCGCGATCGCAAGCCGTTTTAACTATTTCTACAGCTTCTCCGGCAAAATATCCGTGTGCATTTTATGGAAATAGAAAAATGCAAGGCTTCTATAGTACGTATTAATTATATACGTGTTTTTAGTACAAGAATATGTACAGGTGGCATTTTTTTCTGGGGTGCTAAGAGTATATAATATTAGTGCCAGCCGGCGTGTCAATGCCCACTGGGTTTCCAGCGGTGCGTGCTGGCTTTGACCGTGCCTGATGACAAAATGAAAAGGAAGAAAATGAGAATGCTAATCGTACTATCTCGCACCGAACATGAGCGATGAACACTTCGAGTTTACTGCAGAAATAGCTCATCGACGCTACACCGGCGCGGCGACGCGACCGGCGACACGAGTCTCCATGGTTATGCAACTTCTATACTAGGCAAAATGATGTCAGCTAGAGTAAAGTGACGCGCAATGTTCACGTTATTAAAAAAAATTCACCGTCGATTACGATATTCCTTTATGCAAAATTTGAGCGCAGCTGTATATACGCGTTTTCCTTTCGCGATATATTGACTGGCGCGGACAATCTGTCTCGTGCGGCACGTTGCAAACGGAGCGTAGTGTGGCGCGACTGCCTCGCTATAATCGGGAGATTGCGAGAGGCAGCGCGTGGGTGGCGAGTGGCTTTAGCGAAGGTGCGAGCATTGTGGTCCGGCTTCGTAGTGGCTGCGGCACACAGCTGCAGGAATGCCAGTGGCATGCCACAGCTGCAGGAATGCCAGTGCACCGCGAACGTGCGGAGGCATTCTGCTTCACCCTGGCGTGTCTCTCGCTATAGAGCAAAGTGAAATTCGCCCGGCGACGTCGTTGCCTTTGTGCGCCTTTTAGCGCAGCATTTGTCTTAGGTGGTGCCATCGCAAGAGAAACAGTAGGCGATGCACTGCTGATGCACGTTGAAGCCGCAATCCGTAGGCGACGAGGCGCCACTGGCTAATCCGACGCTAATTGCCTACACGAGGCCACAGAAGTACATGGATGTGTCTGATCTTCGTGCTTGCTGGATTTAGACGTTCTTGTGCATTTGCTTATTGCGCTTTATGTGCCTTTACTCTTCCTGTTTCTTAACGTTTAGGCAGGAAGAGAGCGGTGTGGATCAGAGAACAAACGGGGACAGCCGATATTCCAGTTGACATTAGGTGAAAAAAAAATGGAGCTAGGCAGCCCATGTAATGCGTAGGATGGATAACCGGTGGACCATTAGAGTTACAGAATGGATACCAAGAGAAGGGAAGCGCAATCGAGGACGGCGGAAAACTAGGTGGGATGATGAAATTAGGAAATTTGCAGGCGCAAGGTGGGCGAATGAGCTAGCGCAAGACAGGGGTAATTGGAGATGGCGGGGAGAGGCCTTCGTCCTGCAGTGGACATAAACATAGGATGATGATGATGCCTTCACTGCCGTAAATTTCAGAGAAATCTACAGTTTTCGAAGTGCAGAAGACGCTGCGAACATGCACAATCGCGACCAAGTACAACGATTCAACTTGTCGAGGTGGCCAAATCGAAACGCGCCAAGCGTCTCAATGCACTGGCTTGCGCGCAATAAATTCGCAAGGGCGTTTTATGGCGCGTGTCGATGCATGCGTCCGTGCTGTGGAGGAAGCGTCCACCGGCCACCGAGCGGGACGGACGTGTGCATCATGGGCTCCCAAGAAGCGGCTTTAGCGGCCCAGCCGAGCCGCGGTATCAGGAGCACTGAAAAGCCTGCCGAGGAATATGGAATGGTTTTTCCGCATCTTCCTTCAGGTTCGAGTGTTTTGAACACGGTATTTTTGCATGGTGATATCACGGCCAGGCCATATCGCGTCCAGCATTTTCGTGATGCGTTGGCGCGTCTGTCATTGCGGCCGCATGTGGTGGCCCTCGGGGCATATCAGATGAACCACCTGTGGGCAGTTACTTTCAACGGCGAATAAGTGAATTCTGCAGGCCGAAGCTTTTAATGTGAAAGACCACCGCTGCGTCGTCATTGACCCGACCAACCAAGATGTGCAGGCTCAAGCTGTTTTGGCTTCTTCACGGCGTGCAAGAAGACGGCGTGCGTGCGACATTGGCGGCGTTCCGAAAGGTGACCGAAATCTCCCGTGATCAGTTGAAGGTTCAAGGCTGCGTCGACAAAGCTGCAACAACACGGTCGGTTACTCTGAAAATGAAGGTGGGCGTTACCATTTTTTATGTAAAAAAATATTCTCTCTGCGCTGGCAGTGGTCACTGGAAGGGTGACTAGAATCTGCAGCAGTTTGTACACATTTGCATAGAACCTGCCGTCGGATTGAGAGAGGGCACTATTCCGGTGCTACTAAAAACACTCCTTTGATGTCGTTGGCACCCTTATTTATAGGTACCTTGCACAAACAGTAAGCTGTTCGATTCCAGCAATATCCATCGTTTCGTCAGCAAGTATAGAAGCAGCCTGCAGCGTTTACTTTTGCATCTAGGCTTTCTTTGTTAATTTCACCACAAATTTCTATAATTTGGTTTTGTACATCTGGGCTTAAATATGAGGCAGTACTGGGACAACTTTCCAAATAGTTCTTGAGATATGTATCTCCGCAATCACCTCGCATGCGAAGAAGCGCTCTGAAAATTCCAGTATTTTCAGCGGGGGCTTCGTTTATATCCATAGGACCACTGTCTCTATGGCCACGGAGAGCCAGACCTTGTCGCCCGCAAAAAAGAACTGCCTCAATAATAGGCCGTTAACTTTCCTCCGTTTTCTCTTACTTTACTTTGCCTGCCCTGGTCCAGCTGATCGATCACATAGGGCGCGCTTCCTGAAAATGTATGGAGAAAATTATCAGCGCCAGCTGACAGTCACGGTGATATTTAGTATTTTCGTGTGTGTGGAAGATTGCGAGCGTGTGCTTCCATTTCCTGAACAGCTTGTACACGAGGGTTCCCGTGCGCGCATGTTGGCCAAGTTTATAAGAACATTAAACCTATAAGTTCCAGAATTGAAAATGTAAAGCACGTCTTTGTAAATGTAAGTGCACCTTTTGCGTCCAAAGTGTATGAGAACTTTATACCCATGAAGTTTCGGAATTGAAATCAATGCGCTCCGTAGATTCCGCGGCCGGTGCGAGTTGCCGCAACGCACCCGCTCGCTACCGAAAAGCCCTTGAAAGTTTGTGCTCGGAGGGGCCTCCTTGCGTTATGTGACCCCAGGTGCTTGGGCGTTGCCACGAAATCCAGCTCGAGTAGGCAATGTTCGTGCCAAAATGTCTTTTCGAGCATGAAAAAGGCATTGTAGACAAAATCTAGAATGATTCCCGGCGCCGGTGGTTGTTTTGGTCGGCGGTGCATGCCAGCACGAAAAAATTTCAGGAGGGGGGGGGGGGGGGCTGAAGACCCATCAGCCCCCCCCCCCCCTTTACTGGCTACGCCCCTGGCTCTCGCCCATCTTCCTGGTAGAGCCGCGCTGTGCATCCGCTGCCGTGCCACCGTATACATACTCCGAGACTGTCGTGTGCCACGTTGCGGGCTCTGCCGTCGTTTCGGCCACGACTAGACCTAGTGCGTGCGGACCTACGGTAACGTTACAGGCCAGGTGCACAGAGACGAGGCTGCCGAACACATCATGGACGAAGTAGACGCGGTCGAGGCAAGCCGTGGAAAGTGGTGGAGATGATGGGACCAAGGAATCAACTTCCAAGGAAACCACGCCCCTTGAGGAAACAAGCCAAGGCAGTAATGTTTTAACTCAGCCGATCGGCGCTTCAGGGCCAGTGGCACCGCCAAAAAATGCGGACAGCATGCGGACAGCCTCTTCGGACAGCCTCTTCGAGTAGACCGGCTCATGAACTAGAATTGAGCTATCTGCCATAGGCAACCTTAAAATAAATTTGAAAGTGTTCGCTGAAACACTCTGTATATATATATATATATATATATATATATATATATATATATATATATATATATATACGTAGTGACGTCCCCATGCTTTCATATATAAAAGGGAGACCCGTCTAGCAACTTATTCAGTTCATTCCAAGACTCCCATGGGTAGACCACGGAATTTAAACACATCAGAAGAACGGCGTGAATACAATGCTCTACCATGTGTGATGTTTGATACAGCTTCGCCGGACATTCACGTTCGCAGGGCGGGATGGCGGCCATTTTTTTTTTTGCCTGTGCGCGCGTAACACCATGCTCGTTAATTCAGTTAGTAAGCTAATGTTTACATGGCCCATAACACTACTATCCGTACTTGCGAATAGCTGTCTGATAATTGCCATCGTAATCGATAGAACCGCAACGAACAATTAGATTCTACACTCTGCTTTAAACCTTGAACTCTCGTTACAATCAGTACCCAGCTTTGAGCGAGCTATGTTGCAACCGCCACACGTGACACGGGCGGTATAGTAAACTACGTTAGACCAACGTAACATCATACTGCGGTGCGTCATTGTTACTCTGCGTCATTTTCCGTACGTGTACCTACGGTGTCTAATTGCTACGTCAGTGTTGCATCCACCTACGAAACGTCATCTGAAAATCAGGCAGCCCAATTGACTGCTTATTCAGCTGCTGTCAAAATAGCACCAAATTCCAGGCAACAACTTTTATTTCACTCACACATGAAACACGCAAAAACAAAACAGCGAGCAATAACTTATTGCACGGTAAACTGCAACGATAGATGGATGATTGGCACCATCCTGGTACCATCGATTTGGAGGCGAGTCTTTGAGTGAACGGTGCCTGCCAAACGTTTCCAGGCAAACGAAATAAAACGCGAAGCACTACGTTAGCTATGAATACTAGACAGTGCAAAGTTTTCATCAGAGCAAGGGCACTTCAACACGAGGGGCAAAACAAAAGAGTATAGGCTCTGAAAGAAAGCAGATACGATGCAACTACAGCCCGAAAAAATATGCTATCACAACGGAACGAAACGCCAATAGCGGAACGCATGGCTTTCGGTACAAAGCGCCGTCTAAGTGGCCCGCGGCAGCGTCTTTGGGCGGTCGGCCTTGCCGCTCGACTGGGGAGGCCCCCTGACCCTTCGCCAGCGCAGTACTGTTGAGGTGTCCTCACAGTGAGAGACGGTTACGGCGCCACACTTGTCATTTTTCTTCCTTTAAAGGTACTACAGGATACAGCCCGCGGCAGGGTTCGCGTCCTGCCCACATGTTCTCGACCGTCGCTCACCTTATCAGGATTTAGATATGCCGTCAAGCGCTGGAAGCATCTGCTCGCCAAAGTCCCTATACTGCTCGCCTGCAATGTTCGTCAGTAGCTTAACGCGCTGTTCTTCGCGAACAGCAAAAAAAAAAAAAATGTCACAGTTTCGCCCTAAGGGCGAAGCAATGAATGCGATAGCAACACAGCAATGTCATACGAAGTAAGGTGAGCGGCTTTGGTAGCAATATGAATTGTAGTAAACATGAGCTGATTAAGTAAGCAGGTGTGCTGCGGCGTAAGTAGACCGACATGAAGAGAGACTCGATGACCACGAGAAGGCGCATGTGAAACGGTGGTGTTGATGAGAAGCGCTTCCCGTGGGCAGCGCGTGCGAAGGGACACACCTGTAGCGCTGCACTGCCGATCCGGGCAGCATTGCGTGTGTAGCGTGCGTTGGAAAATGTGGCCCGACTATTACGAACTGAATGAACAAGCGTGGTGTGAGCGCGCACAAACACGAAGAGATCACACTGAATGACAGCAGACAACGACTGTCAAAACGCTGGCAGCAAGCATACGCCGCAACGGGCGAAGGTACGTGCGGTCTATCCCTTCAACGGAAACTGAGCGGCGTTAAAGGTCAGAGCCGTGTGGAGATAAGAGACGGTGCGAGCGAGCGACGAGCGCGGTTGTTGGCAGAGAAGTGCGCCCCCCCCCCCCCCCCCCTTGCTCCCTCCGGCGCTGGCTTCCTGCTTCCTTGCTTGCGCGTGGGAGATTGAGTGCGTTCGCTCTCCGTGATAGCGCGCGTCTCCGCACGCTTCCTCTCGGGCATACGGCGCGCGGCGAAGATTTTATCTATAGGGAACATCACGGCGACGGCGACGGCGACGACGACGGCGACGACGACGGCGACGACGACGCCGACGGCAGAAATCCGGTTCAAGTGTCCATATAATTGCTATCGCAATAAAAGAAAATTGTCTGGTTTGGCGTACACTGCTGTAGGCGAGCAACAGTGAGCAGAGCCTTGCAGCGCTTCGCCAGCATAACAAATATCTGATAAGGTGGCGACGTCGACAACTTTGAGCAGGACTCGTACTCGCGAAACTCGATCGTAATCTAACGTAGCCGCGGATGTGCAGAACCGGTTGCATTAGATTGCGCAGCATGTGCCTAAAGCCCAGTGAAAGCCACGGGGTTCCCTGTTCGCGTTTCCTTCGGTCGTGATTGTACAAACGTGAACGAAAGCTAGAAGAACACGATGAACCGTCAGGAAAATCCGAATTTCTATGGCTATCTAGGTGCAGAAAATGCACTGCTGTGTCCATGATCAAGTGGAATTAAGCCACCGTTCCGATGGTATGTCTAATAACAATGATCTTTATATATATATATATATATATATATATATATATATATATATATATATATATTATTTATTCTCTTGCTCACGGGTGTACGCGTGGTAGTTGTTCGTGGCTGAAATCTAACACAGTTTATATGAGCGTTAAAATGAGACCAGACAAACACAACTTCTTTTGTTCCACAAAACAAAAAAAAACAAAAAAAAACACGCAGAGTCGTAGTAGTGGCTGACAAAACGAAACACGCTTATGGTAGTGACTACATCGTGCCTATTGTTTCAGTACCAAATATTCTGATGAGTGAGACTAGACAGCGCCCACTATGTTTCACTGCGGAGGCGGCTACATCGCACAAACGAGCTTGACAAGAAGTTTCACAGCCACGCGTTTTAAACCGAGGCGTTACTACGGTGGTACCTTACAGCAAACAAGGCACTAATGAGGGGTGCCGATTACGTGTTCGCCGAACCGAGCTTCTTCACGAGTACATCCCTATGATTTCGCAAGACTTCCACGCGCAGCAGATGCTCCCTGTGCATCATCTCGGCTACGCGAATCGAATCGATTTCGCACTGCACCGCCACGTCGACGCACGTCGGCTTACACTGCACCTCCTGGTTGACAGAATTTGCCGTTGCACGGTTCGCTTCGAGCTCCGGCAGCTGGATCGAGGAGGCGGGAGAAACAGTTCCCACGGCGACGTCGCTCCGAGGTAGATCGTCGTCGAGCACCAGCTCATCGTCGCCGACGTAGCGTTCCGTCGAGACCGAAAATCGTAGCTCCTTGGCGTTGCAGCACTGCGCAAGATCGTCGTCGCCGCGATTCGCCTCGCCTGAGATGCGCGGCAGTTGCGAATCGGACGTGGCAATATCTGCGGTGCTGTTGGCGCTGTCGCATACCGACGATGGACGCCCCGAGTCGACGGGCGGCGGACGATCGCGGACGAGCGCCGGGCTCCTTCCGTCGCCAGCGACGCAGGGCTGAGCCGAGCGGGGAGGGATTCGTTCCCCGTACACCACCAAGTCGTCTTCGTAGTCGCCACCTCCGCTGCTGCCTCGGAAGAACGCGGACAACTGCCGCCGCGCAAATGCGTCGCGCGTCTATTGCCTCCTGCGTGGTTCAAAGTGCAGCCTTCGGACGGTACTGAATCAAGTACGAAACTGACGACGGAATCGGGGATAGCCACGGGTTTGCCTAGTACGGTCTTCTC
The DNA here is from genome assembly GCF_013339745.2 of Dermacentor silvarum. Classification (NCBI taxonomy): domain Eukaryota; kingdom Metazoa; phylum Arthropoda; class Arachnida; order Ixodida; family Ixodidae; genus Dermacentor; species Dermacentor silvarum. Next base: position 251,644,997 of record NC_051154.1, read on the forward strand.
ACCGCCCGCCGAGTCCGGAGCCCGGTGCGCTGGTCGTTGCTTGTCTACGGACACGGCGTGCACCTTGGCGCACTTCGGAGACACTTTTACGCCTTTTGATACGACGCGCGCCAACTTCGCAGGACTCGCCGTGAAATCTGCGTCGCGGTCATCGTCGGCGACCACCTCATCGTACTCACAGATGTCGTCGCTCACTTCTTCCTGATTATCCTCGGGCGACGTACTCTCGTCTTCCGTCACCGTCAATTGGCCGAGTGCGCGGCTCTTTCGGGCCGGCGACACGCCGTCACCAAACATCATGGCGTCCAGCCTCTCGGTCACATCGCACTGCCCGGCGCCATCGGCGATCACCTCCCAGAAGAAGTCCTCTATTTTCTTGGGAGACACTTGCCATTTCAGCGAGGAGCGCACCTCACGGGCCATGTTTTGCCACATGCCCCAGTGGCTGCAGTTCCAGGGGGGGCCAGGGGACGCCTTCATTATCTCCACCATGAGGTGAGCCTTTGTGCAGGCGAACCTTTTGTACAAGCCGCGCAGGAACGCGCGGTCTTCGTAAGACCACATTGAAAAGAAGTACCGCGGGCCGCCGCTGGTACACGCTGGCCGCTCCTCGGTCGGAGCGGGCTGCATCTGGCGCATAGAATAAAGACCAACTTCGATCCTCGATCCCCCAAAAATTCTTTTCACAGCAGCCGCAGTAGCGTTCGACTCCCAGCAGAAAAGCTGGCGCGCTAAGCACGCACTTCGCGGTGGCTAGAAGGGGGAGGTGAGAGCAACGGCGGCGGCGGAGTGTTGCAAGCATGGAGGTAAAAAATACTTTCCTTCCTCCATGGTTGCAAGCAATCATGACAGCAGCGGCGGCGCTGCAGTCGACAGCAAGATCGCTTCCCCGGGCGCGGAGGCACCGCAGTTGGTGCCGCGGGTTTCGAAACGGGCGTTTCTGCTCGCAATTAGCGCTCGCATATTTGACATAACTAGCATTAAGTTAATGCATACCGTACCTTGTTAATATAGGAGACAATAAATGACTAGCAGACATCCTTTGATGGACTCACCGTGGTTGATTTGTGGCTATCGTGTTGGGCTCCTAAGCACGGGGTCGTGGGATCGAATCCCGGCCACGGCGGCCGCATTTTGATGGGGGTGAAATGCGAAAACACCCGTGTACTTAGATTTAGTTGCACGTTAAAGAACTCCAGCTGGTCCAAATTATCCGGAGTCCCCCACTACGGCGTGCCTCATCAGATCGTGGCTTTGGCACGTAAAACCCCATAATTTTTATCCTCTTGTGAGTGGTGCAGTGTTAAAGGTGCATTCGCTTCAGGCTGTAACATTCGCGGTGCTGGTCGCACTCTACGTTGGGGCCTGCAGATAAGATTGCCCCGCTTGCAGCGATATCTGTTTATTTTTGCCACACCCTGATTGGCTACGTAGCGCACAGAAAGGGCGTCGCTGAAAGAATAAACGGGATTGTCTTCCTGGCACTGCGTGGGTCGTCTGTTCCTTGGGCCGGTCGTCCTGCCGCCCTCGGCGTCGAGCCGCCGAATACGTAACAAGGCATGCCACAGCCGGCACAAAGATTTTAACACGAAAGTGTTTTATGCCGGGGTCCACCACGACTTCCCTGACGTATTTCCGTCACGGAAATACGTCAGCTTACAATGTACACGAACATATTACAAAGAAAGAAACCAGAAGAAAAAGTTCCACAAACATGCAAAATTTGGAAATCGAACCCACGACCTCTCGGTCCGCGACGAGAGATCGCCGAGCGTTTAACCCATTGCGCCACAAACGCATTTGCAGAGAGCTACACAGACGCGCCTTATATATCTAACACTCCTCCGTGTACCCGCGCTCTTGCTCGGGGCGGTGCCGCCGCCTACGAGCAGAAAAGAGAAGTACTGCATTATGACACTAACGCGCACCGACAGTGAACGCTTCGGTGGTCTCAGCACTACGACGCCTCGATGCCAGCATTCGAAGGGACGCTGGCATCAAGAAGCACTACCAACGCCACCTAGGTGGCGTTCACCGTACTCAGCACAGCGGAGCGTGGCCTCCGCAATTAGCTCTGAAAATGTTTCTGAAGTTGATCGCGGAGGCTGCAATTACGACGCGCTGTACGCGCTGATTTGACTCGGTGACGATTCAGTTACGTGCTTTGTCTTGCGCGTTGTATTAGTGTGTCAGTTACGTGCTTCGACTTTCGCGTTGTGCTAGCGTGTGCAGCGTAGTGCAGCTTCCATATGCACGACGGTTGCTCATGGTCATCGACGTTGGTAGTCGTGATGGAGGAGACGTGCCACCAGGCGTCAGCGTGGGTGCATCAACGCCTAAGGGCGCTTTAGCCACAAAACACCAATAGACATTATATATCAATGTGCAATAAACATTACACTACTTCTGTGAAGACACGTTTCACTTTCGTGTTCTATACCGATTCCTATATAAGAGGGATCAACCACATTTTTTTGTTGGTCTCGGTCGCACGCGTTCTACGTGCTTTCCCGAATCGTCGGGAGTGAACAAAAATTATTTCAGCTAATGTGAAGAATATTTTGCTAGTGGTGTGGGTAAAGAAAGCTGCACCGATTTCTAGGCTCAGCGTTAACAGCTCCTTAGGTCATTTTACTGCGACGCACTGCATCCTCCTGCTCGTCAAATCGGTTAATACCAATATATGATGCTTTAGAAATCATTCCATATAGGAGTTAAGTAAACAACCCTAATTTAGTTGCCAATGCGATGAACTAGACTGGTGGTGACCATGAAGAATACTCAAAAGCACGACAGACAGCGCTTGATTAAAGGATTCAATATACGGGGTGTCCCAAATAACATGCAACAAGATTTAAAAATACGCAAATGCCCCGTAGCTGGACAGAACCAAGGCAGTGGTGTTTGCCGTCGCTTGTAGATACTCAGATTATTTTTGCATTCCGTATACTTACATAATTAGTCCTAAGTAATTATTCAACTTCTTAAATGTTATAATTAGATAAAAAGTATCAACGAGAAAATTGTAGAGCAACTTGAAAAACTACCGATACAGCTTTCGGTTGCTCAATACGTGCTTCATAAAAGTGTTTTCCGAGGGTGAAAGAATTAAGCCAGTGAATACACGCGAAGTGCCTCGAGCGGCCAGTCGCGCGCCAATTTTGCGCGTATTCGCGGGCTTCGTTCACGCTGGGAAAAACACTTTTATGTAACGCATATTGAGCAACAGAAAGCTGTATCGGGAGTTTTTCATATTGCTCTGCAATTTTCTCATTGATACTTTTCATCTAATTATAATATTTGAATAATTAGGCAGATTCAAAAAAATAATCTGAGTATCTAGAAACTGACGTCAAAGAACATTGCCTTGGTTCTGCCCAGTTAGGGGGAATTTGCATATTTTAAGAATCTTGTTGCATGATAGTTGGGACACCCTGTATATGATTCAACTGGGGTTCGAAGTGCAGGCAGATCTTCGAAGTTCTGTCTAAGGCCTTGGCTGCACGGGGCACGGCCCGCTGCCACGCTATAAATGCCTCATCGTCACCAGACACCTAGAAAAGGGGTGTTTTTTTTTTCTTCTGCTTTTCTAGCAGAAAAATAGCCTGTTGTGCAGCCCGGCGCAAAACGGTGCGTCTGTCGGCTCATGCGACTTGCCATGGCTTCTTACTGCATGGCAATGTGTAGAAATATTGTCACCACAAGGAGGCACAGCTCCACAGCGTGAATGCGAACAGAAGCGAGCGTGGAGCAAAAAATAAGCGATCAGAACCATGCCAACCAAGCGCCCTCGCTAGCTCCGACAGCAGCCGAACTACAGCGGAGGCATCTTAGTGTCGACGCGCGCGCCACCACTCGGCATTATGAATCACTGCAACACGCGCCGCGCTCTCCGACGGCTGCGTTGCTCCCACCTCCCCCTTCTAGCCACCGTAACTAGAGTGTACTAAAATATTGTCTAGTACACTCTACCATAACTAGAGTGACCTAGAATATGGGAGAGTGTCCAAAGCGCCGGCTCCGCCGAGGGCCTTTTTCTTTGAACTGCCGCGCCGCGCCGCGCCGCTGCTGCTCCGGACCCGTGGGCTTTTCGCGCTCGCGAAGCGCGCGGGAAGCGAGGGTCGTCTGCTACGCGCTGTAGTTTTTTGCGTTCATTTTCCACGCAAAGCACTTAAACTCTATTTAACTTCAACAGTGTGGTGATGCATGGAGCTTACCCATCTTTGAGCGTTTCTTTGTGCTTGGTCAGCAATATAATGCAAAAACTAACGTATCAAACTGATCAGCGCGGTCTAGCTCCGGTGCTAGAGTTCGGGAACGGCATTACGGTAACTGTGCGTGCGTAGAAACGTGCTAAATGAGCCCGCGCAAGGAAAGCACGTAAAAAAAGAAACGTTATTGGCATGGGTACGCGGGCAATAGCACCATGCTTGCAAGAATAAGAGTAAGGAAAAAAGTAAATTACTCGCGCAGTGAAATACTTACGTGCGTGCAGTGACCGCTTCGCTCACCATTACGCGCTTTTCGCTCACGGTCAGTTGTGGTTTACAGCTTCGTGCATATGTATTTATTCGAATATTTTTTAGCCCTGACAATATTTTATTATGAACAGAGCAGAGTGAGAAGGTGTAAGGGAAGCAAGAGAGAGCAAAGATGGCCCTAACGCCGCAATATTGTTGGCCTATTTCACTTCAGAGATTGCGTACGCGAACAATTCTTGCTGTATCTCTTCAATACAAACTTCGCGCATGATGTACCTTAAGGTTCACCGTGAGCGAAGCTTTTTTTTTTTCAAATTCAGCCATTCGAAAGAAAAGCCATTCGATCCAGCCAATATAGCTAAACAAATATATATTTTTTCGACATTGAAATGAATAGCTACTACTGGGCCTAGCCATTACTGATTTGTTATGTAAAAGTTATTACTACAATAGCCTCGTTTTAATAATCAGTGAATCCTCTCTGAAATTACCAACATGTAACTTCTCGATATATCATAGTTATTGCGTAACGTGTGATTTCTTACGTAAACTAACAAGCATTCAAGGCGAGTGACGATGTTTGAGCTTGCATTATATTGAGTGGAAAATCGTCTTGAAAATTACTGTCTTTGATGCACTACAAATATCGCTATTGATTCTACATATCCATAAAATAGTTACCTTCAATAACAGCAAAAAATGAAAAGTTAATGTTCTGGTGATTTGTTGCCTCTTCCATTACGTAACTACAAGTACGTAGTTATTGATCAGTAAGTATATTTGCTGTGTACGAACCAGCGAGCATACGCAATAAATATTCCTAAAGTTACTTTCATGTTAAAATTCGCTTAGTGTTTGCGCTCTTACAACACAAGAAGGCGAAAGACGAGTTGCACATACGTAATCCATCATGTGCGTTTTCTGACGCTTGCTCGTAATTATAAAATGAGGCATACGTATATAATGTTGCACTTGTAGCATTTCATTTATTTTGGTTTGTCTTGTTTTTTGCCGCGTATATTTCTCGCGTACCCTTTACCTATACATGCCGTGCTATAGCTTAGTGGATTTGGTAGGTTGTACTGCTAAGCTCGAGGACGCGGGTTCGATTCCGGCCACGGCAGCTTACATTTCGATGGAGGCGAAATGCATAAAATACCCGTGTACATAGATTTAGGTGCACGTTAAAGAACCCCAGGTGGTCTAAATTAACGGAGCTTTTCACTGCGGCATCTCTCATAGCCATATTGTGATTTTTGGGTGTAAAACCCCCAGAAATTATCATTACTATTATTAACCTTTACCTGTGCTCTCAGTTTTTCATGATATATGGTTAAGTTCGACACGTTGAGATCGAGATTGGCATTCAACACGTTGTTATCGTCACACCCACAGCATCAGAGGGATTTCTGGCCGTCGTCTTATGACCACACGTCATATTGTTATCGTCAATCGTGACGTGAGTGCAAGTATGTCAAGTTACTAATGCCATGACCCATCAGTCATCTTAGTCACACACTTGTGCCTTTCCACTCTACGTTGGTATATATACCAAGTGAACGAGCCGCGAGAGTTACGCGGTTTGTATTTATTTTTGGTACCGCAGCATTGGCCAACAGACACATTCCGCTTCCCAAGAGCCCAGTTAAGGATTTCGCCTTACTAAAGAAACAATAGAGCACGGCATGCAGTCTTGTAAAGCAAATCGAATGCATGAAATAAAAGACAGGAAACGATAGGGTGTAAAAGCGTTAGCATGAGCTAGCCAAATCTGCTACGTTCTCTTGGTTATTACCGCGGTCTCCAGCTTATTTTCTTCTGCAGCACGTTCACGTTGCTCATTCCACGCATAACTAAATGAAGTAAGCGCGCGGAATGCGTTACTCAAACAGCCGCGTAAGCGCGGACCAAGCGAGCTAGAAGTCAATAGACATAATACCCGTATTCACAGCCGGCAAACGCGTTCTCTGTGCGTTGAGTCATTGCGGTATTACCTTGCTCTGACGTGGTACTTAATATATTCCAAGTTATCGCGATGTTGGCTAATAGCAACCAAAATATCAGGCTCATAGCAGACGCCCGCTGGCTTGGCGCGGCTTCCGCAGCGGAGAAAGCCCACGGGTCCGGTACAGCAGCGCCGCGGCGCGGGAGTTCACACAAAAAGGTCCTCGCTCCTCCCATGCATTCACGCGGCGCTTAGGACACTCTCCCATATTCTAGGTCACTCTACCTACAGTGTACTAGAAGAGTTGTACACTGTACTCTACCGTAACGCAATACACGAGCACCACAATGTTGCTAGACTACAGACAATTCGGCGAAGCGATCGAGGGAAAACTCGGATGTTCAGTGCGTCACTGGCGGCCGTCATATCTTGACATGAGCGCCTGAGTGCGCTCAGCTAAGTCTGAAATGAGCAACGAACGATGAGCACTAACTTTTCGCTGGAACAACAACCGCTTTGTGCTTGTTTTACAGCGCGGGATTCAACAGAGTTGGGATAATGAAATGTATTCTCAAACTTTTTTCGCGCTTCGTCAGAGGTGAAAGCGGCGCGATCCTCCTGCGTTTTTATTGCCCTGATCGGCCGCATTTCAGTGGGGGCTGAATGCAGTACGGTCATGCACCATGCATTTAGTGGAGGGTAAAGTATAAACTCAATGGAAGCGATCTTGCGCGCGACGGCTACAAGCCACGCGATAGAGGTGGCTATCGCGTTCGCTCGTCGCCTGCAAGTCGAACCCCGTGCACGCGTACGACGGCTTTGAGCGACGTCTCTCCGGTGTTGCCGGTATGAGGGCAGCAAATAAGCGCCGAAAATGACGTGCACACGTGCTTTATTAATTTAGCTCCGTGTTTTTTGTTTGTGTTTTTTTCTGTAAAGAGCAGCGTACCAACTATTTATCGATGGGGGCGGGGAGGCAAACTATCGGACTTCCTCGCCCTTTCTCTCTCTCTCTAGTTGTAAATCAATCGGTCAATTTATTTGGCATTCCTTACAGCATCTGCACATAACGAACGCGAGGACAAGAACAATTGAAGCTGCTATGTAGTATGTAGCAACTGGACATGGTTGTCACCCCTAGTGGCAGCCAAAAAAAAAAGAAACATATATTCATTGCGTAAGAATACGTTTTAGTTCGCGTATACACCAATTTGGCATAACTAAAGTAAATAATAAACCGGAATACTAGAGTACAAAAAAGTACATCGAAAAATATATGTCAAGTACGAAATACGCACGTTGTTTTGAAGGGGCCCTGAACCACCCCTCGGCCTTGGTGAAATAACGTAGTCTGCGGGTAGCATACGCTGTTGTAAACATCTCAGCCAAGTTCTGCTGTCGTACGCGGTCCGTGGAGCTCGCAAGCGGAGCGCGAAGTCACCTTTTTCTCAAACACTCTCATTTCAAAAACCCCATGATCCTCGCTCTTTTCTGTGCGCTTTATTTCGTCATAAAGCGCACTCCAATACGCGGCTGCTATTGGTCGCTGCGGTCGGCTACACCGCGGCCGCCGCGAGGTGCCGCCACTAGTCCAATGGCTAAGCACAGTGCGGCTCTCTGAGGACAGCCGCGTTTGGCTTACGTTTAGCGCGGCGTAGGCACCAAATCATAAATTTGAACTGCGCGCCACGGTGACGTCTTGGACGTCACGGTGACGTCTCCGCCATGGCTTTCACAGTGCAAGGCTTTGGAGGAAGAAGGGGACCACAATGGAGGCCGTGTTCGATTGCTGATAACTCCGCTTCTGCTGAACGCACTGAAGTACTTTTTGCGGCTAAGTGATTATGAAATCTACCTTGTACCGCTACCTATGACTGTAAGAGATCAAATCAGGTCGTATCAATCTCTTCCCTGCTTTTTTCCCACCGATACTCTAAACGTCTCCCGCTTACCTTGACTGCTGATCGGTTGATGTTTCCGTCCACTTTAAACCGAAGCGCTTCTGGAAGGTTTATGTTACCTACTGTTCTCACTGGGTGAATCCCTTCACATTCCGTTAGGATGTGTTGAGTGGTCTCCGGATCTTTGCTACAGCATACTCATGCCTCATCCAGTTCCGAATATTTGCTCCGGTATGTTTTCGTCCTTAGGCAACCAGGTCGAGCCACAATTAATGAGGCCCTGCCCTTCGTGTTATCGTACAGATTTTCCCTTCTAATTTCTTTTTTTTCCTCATTATTATAAATCTCCGAGGTCTTTTTCGTTTCCATTCTTTGAATCCAATTCGCCCTGTTTCTCTCACTTTCTTTCTAATAACTCCTGGTTGTCTGCGTACTTGGTTGCCAACTTATTTGACCTCTTCCTCCATTCCGTGTCCACTTTTTAAGTACAGATACTTGTGCACTTTACCCTTACAAAAACTGTAATGTGTTTTTTTATAAAGTCTTTTGAACTTGTTTGACAGAATTCTATTTTGTTTATTTTTACTGCTTATAGAATTTTCCTATAGGGTTCCAAAAGTTATTATGCCACCACGTTCTTATAGGCACTTTGAAGACACAATTCTATAGAACATTCCTACGGAATTCCTTTTAAGATTGCAAAGGCACAATTCTATAGAACATCTCTGCGGAGTTCCTTTTACCATCGTAAAGACAAATGGCGTGCCAAGACAAATTTCTATAGAATTTTATATAGAAATTTTTATAGAGTTGCGTTAAAGATGCTAAAGGCAAATTTCTTTAGAATATTTCTCTGCAGTTGCTTTACAGACCCTAAAGACAAATTTCTGTAGAATATTTCTATGGAGTTGCTTTTGAGACCCGCAAATCTCTATATAACCATGTCGATGTTTGTATTGTGCTTGTACCGTATTTACTCCCGTAATGCATGCACTTTCTTCCCAAAAAAATCGAAGCAAAGTTGGGGGGTGCATTTATTATGTGGAGTAAATTTTATGGGAACTTTTTTTGGAACAGCAAAAATTGAAACCTGAGACCGTAATTCTTTGAAAAATGCATTAGATAACTTATCCTTGCATTAAAAATAGACGTAAGCTATTTGCAAACCGTAAAAGCATCTTTATTGCCCTTCACCACGCATCGAAACCACCAGACCTGTCGTCCAGGTCGTTGGCCGCTTCATCCACACTGTGGTTCCTCAACAGTTTGTCTTCGAAGCCACTTCCGGCCGTCTACTGTTATCGCTAACATCACGTTGAAGCGCTGCTTTTCGGCAACTGTTTTGACAAGCATGCTGTGTCCGTCTTTTTGCTCGACCGTCTTGTTCATTGGCATGTCAGAGCAACGGACTACGCCGACCATGTGCCGGCCGCCCCTCCTTCACTACTTGGACGCTCTCAAGCGTCATGACCTGCCGCGCATCGCGCGCGCACGCTCTCCTTTGTTGTTCATGCTGTATTAACAAGGATTAGAGAAAAAATTAGAGAGGAGCGGACTTGGCTTCAACCTTTCCTTTTTCAAGCAAGGAGAATGGATTAAACAGTCATTACCAGGACTGATGTACGCGGATGACATTGTACTTATGGCTGACAGCAAGGAAGACTTACAGAGATTAATGGACATCTGTGGTAAAGAGATAGCTTAGGTTTGAAGTTCAGCAATGAAAAATCGGCAGTCATGATTTTTAATGATAATCAGGGCAGCGAGCATAGGATACAGGAGGTTACGCTGGAGGTAGTGGATAAGTACAAATATCTTGGAGTGTGGTTAAACAATGGGGCTGAGTACCTAACGGAACATGAAAAATATGTAACGGCTAAAGGTAGCAGAATGCAGCTGTGATGAAAAATAGGGCACTGTGGAATTACAATAGGTACGAAGTGGTGAGAGGGATTTGGAAAGGGGTGATGGTCCCTAGTTTGACTTTCGGCATCGCGGTCCTGTGCATGAGATCAGAGGTACGAGCAAGGTTGGAAGTTAAGCAGCGAGGGGGTAGGTAGGCTTTCTTAGGGAACACACGGAAACACACCAAATCAGGGGGTACAGGGTGACATGGGATGGACGTCATTCGAGGGCGGGGAACTAGCAGCAAGATAGACTTTGAGGAGCGATTGAGAGAAATGGCAGAAAAGCGGTGGGCAAGGAGAGTTTTCAGCTATTTGTACATGAGGAATTTTGACACAAAATGGAGGAAGCGGACCAGAAAATTGTCAATAAAATATTTGGACAGCAGGAGGGGTGCAAACCAGGTAACAGTGGTTAAGAAAAAGGTTAAAGAAACAGAGAGGGGGTCTATGGAAAACAGGGATGCAGACGAAATCAGCACTGGGAACATACAGAACTTTCAAGCACGAAATTATCTATGATAATTCTAGGGGAAGCTCTTTGTTGTTTGAACAGGACGGGAGTAATGCAGACTAAGACGTACCGAGTCAAGTACCAAGGTATAGACACGTTGTGCGGTGCATGTGGAGAGGAAGAGGAAACGGCTGAACACCTCATACTTTTCTGTAAACGGCTTAACCCTACAGTGCAAAGCAACGGGGCTGATTTTTTCAAAGCATCGGGGTTTAGAGACAGTGAAGGCAAAATAGACTTTAGCGGGTAGAAATAACCAAACGGAGGTTATCTGATTGGTGGCTAAAATCAAGGCAGGGGTGAAATTTCACCCACCACAAAGTAGAAGATATGTTAATAGTCACGGCTAGGTGGCGTATGCCATAACCTGATTTAAAGGGTTCAGCCTCATCCATCCATCCATTTAGGTCAGACTAGAGTCCGTAAACTGCGTTAAGTACTTCTGCGGAGAGCCAGTTGCCGTTTCTCTCTCTCGAGCCTGCGCGGTGCCTTTGCACTGGCACTGGCGGCAAGCATGCGAAGAGCAGGCTGAGCGTTAGCGCGGTCGCTGCTTCCGTCAGGTCCTAAGCCTCCCAAGCAACCATGATGAATGCGCAGCCTTTTCTTACCGCATGCTTCCCGCCAGTGTTCTCTCGTCATGACTTTGCCATGGACGGGCAACGAGATTAAATGCGCTTGCTTTAAACACATGTGCGAGAGTAAAAGATCCTAGTCTCTCCGAAAAACAATAGCAACAAATTAACGGAGCCCTCCACTGTAGCGTCTCGCATAGCCATATTGTGATTTTTGGGTGTAAAACCCCAGAAATTATTATTACTATTATTACCCTTTACATGTGCTCTCAGTTCTTCATGGTTAAGTTCGACACGCTGAGATCGAGATTGGCTTTCAACACGTTTTTATCGTCACGACCCACAACATCAGAGGGATTTCTGGCCGTCTTCATTGTAACGTCCCGTAGGTGGAGTAATAAGACTGATTACGACCGATTGTGTCGGAAACGCTCACCGGTTTATTTGTGCTACATCGCAGCCATCTTGGAAGCTCCCCTGCTCTCTACCAGGGTTGCCTTCCTACATTACAAAAGGTGCTATGCATGGACACTACATTCATATGACCACACGTCGTATATTGTTATCGTTAATCGTGACGTGAGTGCAAGTATGTCAAGTTACTAATGTCATGACCCATCAGTCATCAGTCACACATTTGTGCCTTTCCACACTATACTTTGGTACATATACCAAGTGAACTAGCCGTGAGAGTTACGCGGTTTGTATTTATTTTTGGTACCGCGGCATCGACCAACAGACACATTCCACTTCCCAAGAGCCCAGTTAAGGATTTCGCCTTCATAAAGAAACAACAGAGCGCGGGATGCAGTCTCGTAAAGCAAATCGAATGCATGAAATAAAAGAAAGGAAACGATAGGGTGTAAAAGCGTTAGGATGAGCTAGCCATATCTGCTACGTTCTCTTGATTATTATCGCGGTCTCCAGCTTATTTTCTTCTGCAGCACGTTCACGTTGCTCATTCCACGCAAAACTAGATGAAGTAAGCGCGCGGAATGCGAACGTTACTCAAACAGCCGCGTAAGCGCGGACCAAGCGAGCTATAGAAGGAAATGGACAAAATACCCATATTCACAGCCGGCAAACGCGTTCTCTGTGCGGTGAGTCACTGCGGTATTACCTTGCGGTGATGTGGTACTTAATGTATCCCAAATTATTGCGATGTTGGGTAATAGCAACCAAAATATCAGGCTCCTAGCAGACGCCCGCCGCCTTGGCGCTGCTTCCGCAGCGGGGAAAGCCCACGGGTCCGGTACAGCAGCGCCGCGGCGCGGGAGTTCACACAAAAAGGTCCTCGCTCCTCCCATGCATTCGCGCGGCGCTTTGGACACTCTCCCATATTCTAGAATTCTAGGTCACTCTAGTTCGAACGCGCTGGGGATGTCACGTGGTGACGCTCTTAATACTACTACAATAAATCTTTATATTGACGTTGCTTATGTTAAATTTATTTAAAAAACGTGTAAAAAATAAGTTTTCACTTTATGTTTTGAGATACATAAGCTTTTTTTGGCCGATATTGTTTCGAACGCTAGCGCCACGCTTTCGGTAGCGTGTCCAGAAGGAAACACTAAAAGGAGATCGTCGACGCCGTGTGTCTGCTGCGCAACACCTCTTCATTCAAAAGTCTTTCAGCTTGATAAAAGGCCTCTTACGTAAAAGAGTTTTTGCGTGCTCGTGTGACAGAGGCGCACTCAGGCGCTCATGTCACGAAATGACGGCCGCCAGCGACGCACCGAACAGCCGAGATTCGCTTCGCCGAAAGAAAGGCTTTTAATTGTCTGTAGTCTAGCAACATTGTGCCGCTCGTGTATTGTGTAGTGCGTGCTTAGCGCGCCAGCTTTTCTGCGGAGAGTCGAACGCTGCTGCGGCTGCTGTGAAAAGAAATTTGTTGGGATCCAACGACGCCAAAAGATGCAGCCCCCTCCGACCGAGGAGCGACCAGCGTGTGCCAGCGGCGGCCCGCGGTACTTCTTTTCAATGTGGTCTTACGAAGACCGCGCGTTCCTGCGCGGCTTGTACAAAAGGTTCGCCTGCACAAAGGCTCACCTCATGGTGGAGATAATGAAGGCGTCCCCTGGCCCCCCCTGGAACTGCAGCCACTGGGGCATGTGGCAAAACATGGCCCGTGAGGTGCGCTCCGCGCTGAAATGGCAAGTGCCTCCCAAGAAAATAGAGGACTTCTTCTGGGAGGTGATCGCCGATGGCGCCGGGCAGTGCGATGTGACCGAGAGGCTGGACGCCATGATGTTTGGTGACGGCGTGTCGCCGGCCCGAAAGAGCCGCGCACTCGGCCAATTGACGGTGACGGAAGACGAGAGTACGTCGCCCGAGGATAATCAGGAAGAAGTGAGCGACGACACTTGTGAGTACGATGAGGTGGTCGCCGACGATGACCGCGTCGCAGATTTCACGGCGAGTCCTGCGAAGTTGGCGCGCGTCGTATCAAAAGGCGTAAAAGTGTCTCCGAAGTGCGCCAAGGTGCACGCCGTGTCCGTAGACAAGCAACGACCAGCGCACCGGGCTCCGGACTCGGCGGGCGGTGAGAAGACCGTACTAGGCAAACCCGTGGCTATCCCCGATTCCGTCGTCGGTTTCGTACTTGATTCAGTACCATCCGAAGGCTGCACTTTGAACCACGCAGGAGGCAATAACTGCGAGGGCGACGCGTTGCGCGGCAGTTGTCCGCGTTTTCCGAGACGCTGGCAGCGGAGGTGGCGACTGCGAAGACGATTTGGCGGTGTACGGGGAACGAATCCCTCCCCGCTCGGCTCAGCCCAGCCTCGCTGGCGACGGAAGGAGCACGGCGCTCGTCCGCGATCGTCCGCCGCCCGTCGACTCGGGGCGTCCATCGTCGGTATGCGACAGCGCCAACAGCACCGCAGATATTGCCACGTCCGATTCGCAACTGCCGCGCATCTCAGGCGAGGCGAAGCGCGGCGACGACGATCTTGCGCAGTGCTGCAACGCCAAGGAGCTACGATTTTCGGTCTCGACGGAACGCTACGTCGGCGACGATGAGCCGGTGCTCGACGACGATCTACCTCGGAGCGACGTCGCCGTGGGAACTGTTTCTCCCGCCTCCTCGATCCAGCTGCCGGAGCTCGAAGCGAACCGTGCGACGGCAAATTCTGTCGACCAGGAGGTGCAGTGTAAGCCGACGTGCGTCGACGTGGCGGTGCAGTGCGAAATCGATTCGATTCGCGCAGCCGAGATGATGCACAGGGAGCACCTGCTGCGCATGGAAGTCTTGCGAAATGAAGGGGATGTACTCATAATGCTCGGTTGGGAGAACGCGTAATCGGCACCCCTCATTAGTGCCTTGTTTGCTGTAAGGTACCACCGTTGTAACGCCTCGGTTTAAAACGCGTGGCTGTGAAACTTCTTGTCAAGCTCGTTTATGCGATGTAGCCGCCTCCGCAGTGAAACATAGTGGGCGCAGTCTAGTCTCACTCATCAGAATATTTGGTACTGAAACATTAGGCACGATGTAGTCAGTACCATGAGCGTGTTTCGTTTTGTCAGCCACTACTACGACTCTGCGTGTTTTTTTTTTTTGTTTTTGTTTTTTTTGTTGGTTTTTTTGGTTTTGTGGAACAAAAGAAGTTGTGTTTGTCTAGTCTCATTTTAACGCTCATATAAACTGTGTTAGATTTCAGCCACGAACAGCTACCACGCGTACACCCGTGAGCAAGAGAATAAAATATATATATAAAAAGAACATTGCTATTAGGCATGCCATCGGAACGCCGGCTTAATTCCACTTGATCATGGACACAGCAGTGCATTTTCTGCACCTAGATAGCCATAGAAATTCGGATTTTCGCGACGGTTCATCGGTTCTAGCTTTCAGTTCACGTTTGTACAATCACGACCGAAGGAAACGCGAACAGGGAAGCCCGTGGCTTTCACTGGGCTTTAGGCACATGCTGCGCAATCTAATGCAACCGGTTCTGCACATCCGCGGCTACGTTAGATTACGATCGAGTTTCGCGAGTACGAGTCCTGCTCAAAGTTGTCGACGTCGCCCACCTTATCAGATATTTGTTATGCTGGCGAAGCGCTGCAAGGCTCTGCTCACTGTTGCTCGCCTACAGCAGTGTACGCCAAAGCAGACAATTTTCTTTTTTTGCTGTTCGCGAAAACAGCGCGTTAAGCTACTGACGAACATTGCAGGCGAGCAGTATAGGGACTTTGGCGAGCAGATGCTTCCAGCGCTTGACGGCATATCTAAATCCTAATAAGGTGAGCGACGGTCGAGAACATGTGGGCAGGACGCGAACCCTGCCGCGGGCTGTATCCTGTAGTACCTTTAAAGGAAGAAAAATGACAAGTGTGGCGCCGTAACCGTCTCTCACTGTGAGGACACCTCAACAGTACTGCGCTGGCGAAGGGTCAGGGGCCTCCCCAGTCGAGCGGCAAGGCCGACCGCCCAGAGACCTGCCGGGGGCCACTTAGACGGCGATATGTACCGAAAGCCATGCGTTCCGCTATTCGCGTTTCGTTCCGTTGTGATAGCATATTTCTTCGGGCTGTAGTTTCCTCGTATCTGCTTTCTTTTAGAGCCTATACTTCATTTTGATTTGCATCTCGTGTTGAAGTGCCCTTGCTCTGATGAAAACTTTGCACTGTCTAGTATTCATAGCTAACGTAGTGCTTCGCGTTTTGTTTCGTTTGCCTGGAAACGTTTGGCAGGCACCGTTCACTCAAAGACTCGCCTCCAAATCGATGGTACCAGGATGGTGCCAATCATCCATCTATAATTGCAATTTACCGTGCAATAAGTTATTGCTCGCTGTTTTGTTGTTGCGTGTTTCATGTGTGAGTGAAATAAAAGTTGTTTCCTGGAATTTGGAGCTATTTTGACAGCAGCTGAATAAGCAGTCAATTGGGCTGCCTGATTTTCAGATGACGTTTCGTAGGTGCATGCAACACTGACGTAGCAATTAGACACCGTAAGTACACGTACGAAAAATGACGCAGAGTAACAATGATGCACCGCAGTATGATGTTACGTTGGTCTAACGTAGTTTACCGCCCGTGTCACGTGTGGCGGTTGCAACATAGCTCGCTCAAAGCTGGGCACTGATTGTAACGAGAGTTTAAGATTTAAAGCAGAGTGTAGAATCCAATTTGTCGTTGCGGTTCTATCGATTACGATGGCAATTATCAGACAGCTATTCGGAAGTACGGATAGTAGTGTTATGGGCCATGTAAACATCAGCTTACTAACTGAATTAACGAGCATGGTGTTACGCGCGCACAGGCAAAAAAAAAAAAAATGGCCGTCATCCCGCCCTGCGAACGTGAATGTCCGGCGAAGCTGTATCAAACACTACACATGGTCGAGCATTGTATTCACGCCGTTCTTCAGATGTGTTTAAATTGCGTGGTCTACCCATGGGAGTCTTGGAATGAACTGAATAAGTTGCTAGACGGGTCTCCCTTTTATATATGAAAGCATGGGGACGTCACTAAGTATATATATATATATATATATATATATATATATATATATTGTGGGCGTTTATTACGCACGTCTTCGTCTGTATATTATCATCATCATCATCATCATCCTACGTTGCGCGATCCTCATCTTCAGTTATGTGTGATCATCATCATCATCGAGTGTGTGCTTTTGCTGGTTCGCTCCCAAGTACTCGGGCCGAATAAACGTCGTGCCAACAGAGACGTCATAAGTGGTGGAGGTGCTCTTCGATCCTCAGTCCTCTGCCCGCTCAGTCTACCCCCTGGAGCTACGTTCAGGCCGCCGCTTGCGCCCACTGTCCGCTAGCATGTCTCAGGACGCACCACCTTCCACTTCTACCGCTACCGTTCTGACACCACCAGCCACCCCTTACATCCTAAGCAGCCACCAGCGTGACCCCAATCTCTTCGCTGGTCTTCGTGAAGAAGATGTGGAGGACTGGCTGGACGACTACGAGCGAGTAAGTTCCGCTATTCGTTGGGACGACCCCAACAAGCTCCGCCACGTCTCCTTCTACCTGACGGGTGTGGCGAAGACAGGGTTCTTCAACCACGAAATAGACTTTACTGACTGGGCTGCCTTCAAGCAGCAGCTGCGCCAAGTATTTGGTACACCGGCCGTTCGTTCTACCATTGCAAAGAAAACCCTCGATACTCGCCAACAGCAGCCAGGCGAGTCTTACACATCGTACATAGAGGATGTTCATGCGCTTTGCCGCCGTGTGAGTTCTTCTATGCCAGAGTCAGACAAAGTGCGCCACATTCTGAAAGGCATTAGATCTGTCGCCTTCAATGCTCTTGCCATCAAGAACCCCGCTACAATCGCTGACATTGTCACAACGTGTCAGCGCCTGGACGAACTTGAGTCTGTTCGCCTTCAGCCGGACGTTGGCGACTATTCTTCTACGGCGGACCCACATCTGCGTGTCATGATACGAGCTATGATACGCGAAGAATTACAGTCAATGGGCTTGTCGTCACCGTCCGTGTGCCCCAGCGCACCTTCTAGCGCAGCCTTGCGTGACATCATCAGGGATGAACTGGCGTGCTTGACCTGCTCCACGCACGTGCAACCCTCCGTCTCTCGTCCCCGACCAACGGACGCGGAAGTTGCTGCCACGCCTCCAGGCAACGTCAACTCCACGGTGCCGCTACCCACGTACGCGTCGGTTGCTGCCGCGCCGCCAGTAAACATCTCGTCGATGCCGCCCGAGCTCTCCTCAGCCCATTTGACTGCACTGACTCCCGGAGCACCCAGCCCCCTGTAGTATCCGCCATGGCGTCCGTCACGTCTCACGTGCTATTACTGCGGCTATCGCGGCCATATTTCACGTTTCTGCCGCAAGCGCCAGCAGGACGAGCGTCGGGGATACATCTCTGAACGTAACTTTTCTGGTGGAGTCTCTTCCCAAAGCCGGCGTTTCTCTTCACCTCCGCCCCGCTCTACTTCTCCGCCCGCAGCGACTGAAGACCGAAGCCCTTACCGTTCAGCCAGACGCCGCTCCCCTTCGCCGTTCCGCCGCTCCACATCCCCACTACGGCCCGTCTCCCTCAACTCCAACATTCGTCCGGAAAACTAAGCGATGTAGTTTTTGGAAGACAAACTGCATACGACACCAGGACTGATATTCCTCCAGCGCGCCCGTCCAATATGCTCTCGGTGTTTGTCCAAGGAGTGCCCGTCGATGCTTTGGTGGACACAGGTGCGACAATTTCTGTTATTCACGCTGATTTATGTTCCCGTCTAAGGAAAGTCACGACGCCATACGATGGACCGACGCTAGTTGCAGCCCAAGGGGACCCTGTTCGACCTTCCGCTCTTTGCATTGCCCGTGTCCTGATCGATGATATCCTGCACCATATACAATTAGCTGTGCTGTCCCCGTGCTCTCATCAACTTATTTTAGGGTGGGATTTTCTCTCTTCTGCGTCCGCGGCTATTTGTTGTGGCCAACGCGTCGTCCATCTTACGGACACCGACTTCTTACTTGGGGAAGACAGGTACACGCCGTTGCGCCTGATCGCTGCGGAAGTTACCGAACTGCCTCCCGGCCGACAGCGCATTATTACCATTATGTCGACCGATATCGACCATGGTGACGTCTTGGTCTTGCCCTCTTCCCGTTGCCTTCATAAAGGCATCGCTTTTGCACTAGGTGTGGTTCGATTTTACAATGGCTCGGCGCTTGTCACCGCCACGAACGCGACATCGGAGAAAATTCTCCTTCCGCAAAGCACGACAGTAGCTTGCGCGGCCGACCCAGGGCCTGTATGCGTCGTGCCCCTTACGACTATGTCTTCCAAAGACCCTTCTACTTGTGCTACTGCTTCTCCCTCCGCTCTTACTGCAGCCATAAGCAGTGACTTACCACCTTCACAGATGCAGCAGCTGCTTGCTCTGTTGAACAAACACGCAAATTCTTTTGATGTCCATTCATCGACTCTGGGCCAAACCACAGCTGCTGCGCATCGCATTCAGACAGACGAATCGTCGATATTGCTCCGTCGCCCGTACCGCGTGTCCCTAGCCGAGCGGAAAATCATAGAAGAAAATGTCGCGGACATGTTACAACAGAAGGTCATCCGGCCCTCAGCTAGCCCTTGGTCATCTCCGGTTGTTTTAGTGCGGAAAAATACGGTTCCGTGCGCTTTTGTGTCGATTACCGGGCCCTCAATAAGATCACTCGAAAGGACGTATACCCTATGCCTCGTATTGACGACGCCCTTGATTCGATCACGACAAGGTGCAGAATACTTTTCAAGCCTCGATTTGCGTTCCGGCTATTGGCAAATTCCCATGCACGAAGACGATAAAGAAAAAACAGCGTTTGCCACCCCTGATGGACTTTACGAATTCAACGTCATGCCTTTCGGGCTATGCAATGCACCTGCGACTTTTGAACGCATGATTGATACCGTGCTGCGTGGCCTGAAATGGAAAACTTGCCTCTGCTACCTGGATGACATTGTCGTCTTTTCATCCACATTTCCGCAGCATCTACAACGCTTAGATGAAGTTCTGACGTGCCTTGCTGACGCTGGTCTTCAGCTCAACACGAAGAAATGCCGTTTCGCCAGCAGATCTATTAAGGTATTGGGGCATGTCGTGAGCAAGGAGGGCATACGTCCTGACCCTGACAAGATTGCTGCGGTCCTTCGCTTCCCTCGCCCAGAAAGACCTTAACACTTGCGAAGCTTCCTTGGCCTCGCTTCTTATTTCCGTCGCTTTATACGGAACTTTGCCTCCATCGCTGCGCCACTACACAAGCTACTTGCTTCCGCTGTACCCTTTCACTGGTCTCAAGATTGTGAAGCAGCCTTTGACATGTTGAAGGGCGCCCTCACGTCTGAACCTGTGCTTTGCCATTTTGATGAGACTGCACCGACTCTCTCGCACACAGACGCTAGCGGCCACGGCATCGGTGCCATTTTTCTGCAACGCGACAACTCTTCGCACGAGAGAGTAGTTGCATACGCCAGCCGCGTACTCACCGATGCCGAGAAGAACTATACAATAACTGAGCAGGAGTGCCTGGCTGTTGTTTGGTCCGTACAGAAGTTTCGTCCCTATTTGCACGGGCGTCATTTTACAATTGTTACGGACCACCACGCATTATGCTGGCTCTCCACTCTCAAGAACTTGACTGGATGGCTGGGTCGCTGGGGTCTCTGCCTGCAAGAATATGACTTTGACATTATTCATAAGTCAGGCAAAAAACACCACGATGCTGACGCTCTTTCTCGTTGCCCGCTTCCTGCACAACCACTTGACACCTCGGCAACTGCGTCGCAATACAGCTCTTCGGATGTCACTTTTGTGCCGGTTTCCTCTCTAGACTCAATAGACCGCCTTTCTCCGGACGACGATCAAACATTTGCATTTCGCCAACGGGCTGACCCATATTGTCGGCGTATGATAGACCACCTCTCTGGCGCTTCTCGCCCACCTAACGCGCGGCTTCGACGCCAACTCGCACAATTCAAGCTGGACAATCACGTGCTGTATCGGCGCATTTACCACCTTGCACGGTCAACGCTGGGTGCCCGTTCTACCGCGCTCTCTTCGAGCCGATGTCCTCAGAGAATTCCACGATGACATGACTGCTGGCCATCTCGGTTTCCACAAAACCTACGATCGCATTCGAAGCCGTTACTATTGGCCTGGCCTTTCTACTAGTGTGGCGAGATATGTCGGCTCCTGTTCTCCGTGTCAGCGTCGCAAACTGCCCCACGTCTGCTCCTGCCGGCGAATTACTGCCTATTCCGTGTCCCGCCGCACCATTTGAGGTTGTTGGTATCGACCTTTACGGGCCCCTTCCTGTTACTGCAGCTGGAAATCGGTGGATAGTGACCGCCATCGACCACCTGACGCGCTACGCTGAGACAACATCAGTGATCACTGGCTCAGCTTCGGAGGTTGCCGACTTCGTCCTTCAAGCGATAATTCTGCGCCATGGTGCTCCTCGAGTACTGCTAAGCGACCGTGGAAAGGTCTTTCTCTCGCAACTTTTAAACGAAGTCCTGCGCGCCTCTGGTACCACGCATAAAACAGCTTCGAGTTACCATCCACAGACTAACGGCTTGACAGAGCGATTTCATCGCACGCTTGCCGACATGATCGCCGTTTATATTCAGCCTGATCACAAGAATTGGGACAAGCTTCTACCGTTCGTCACTTTCGCCTACAACACGGCCGTTCAGCGTACCACCGGCTACTCGCCATTTTACTTAGTTTACGGACGATCGCCTACTTCCCTTCTAGACGTTTCTTTCTTCGATGCTCCTGTCAACCCATCTGCGTCGTCTAGCGAAGAATTCCTTTCACGACTCGCCCAGTGTCGCCAGCGTGCTCGCGTCAACACAGCGGCCAGGCAACACGATCGGAAGATCATTTACGACACCCTCCATCGCGTTGTGTCCTTCCGACCTGGTGACGAAATACTTCTATTGACGCCCCTTCGCACACCTGGTTTGTGCGACAAGTTCCAGCCGCGTTTCATCGGGCTCTACATTGTCCTGGAGCAGACATCGCCCGTCAATAATCGTGTGACTCCTGTTGTCGCCGCCACAGACCGCCGTTGTCGCAGCACCGAGGTCGTTCATGTGTCCCGCATGAAACCCTTCACGCGGCGTTCTTCGTCGCCTTGACTTGCGGCCAGGATGGCCGCTTCCACGTGGGGGGGGGGGGGGGGGAGGGGGCAATTAGTGTGGGCGTTTATTACGCACGTCTTCTTCATCTGTATATTATCATCCTACGTTGCGCGATCCTCATCTTCAGTTATGTGTGATCATCATCATCATCATCATCATCGAGTGTGCGCTTTTCCTGGTTCGCTCCCAAGTACTCGGGCCGAATAAACGTCGTTCCAACAGAGACGTCATAATATATATATATATATATATATATATATATATAGGATGTTTCAGTGAACACTTTCAAAAATTTTTTTAAGGTTGCCTATGGCAGATAGCTCAATTCTAGTTCATGAGTCGGTCTACTCGAAGAGGCGGACATTACTTGCAGAAGAAATTAAAATGCATAATCGACTAATTAACAAAAAATCACTAATTAAGTTTTTTAACTAATCACCCGATGACCCATATTGCAATTTACAAATTGTAGCCGTGGAGTTCGCAAGGTGGTTCCACTTCGAATTAATTCTCAGGATGACATCAGTTCCGAGAGAATAATTCCCGAACTTTGCGGAGAAATGCATTGGCGTTCCAGTTAATTTTGTGCTTCAATGCAAAAAGCGACGTTTTGTTAAGAACCTAACTGGAACGCCAATGCATTTCTGTGGCGTGCCGGGCCGGGCGAGTAACGTAGAATATTTCCGGGCCTGAGCCGGGCCCGGGTCTCGTTATAAAACTTTTGGTCGGGCTCGGGCGGGCAACCCAACGTAAAAACGGGCCCGCGCCGGGCTGAAAAAATCGGCCCGTGTAGTGCTCTAACGCAGAGCGTCCTCTCGCCTGCTACTCTTCTCTGCACAGGGGAGAGAAAGCGGAGAGGGCTAGGATGAGTGATTATGAAGATAGGCAGTAGGATATGGCACTATGTGCACGCGTTCTTGTTCGAATCGTCCATTGAATCTATGCCAGCGGTAACTTAAAACAAGCTCGCCGTGCGGCCAAGCCGTCACTTGTATTAATTTAGGGCAAGCTTGATGATGTCTTTTACCATGAAGGATTAGTGAAACCATCATTGTTTTCTTTAACTGCCTCAGCAATTTGGCCATTATGGACGCCTTTCTTACTGTTTTAGTTTTTACTAGTTATTACAGTTAGCATGAGTTAAGTCGTAGGCGCGGTTTGAGCGGTGAATTAAATTTTATGCTTGAGCGTCAAATGACCCATTGAGCGAAATGCAGCTCCACTAACGTGAAACCTGGGGAGGTGCGAAGCATGCAGTGATGCACCGCTAATGGGCTCATACAGCCTCAAGCTCATAACCCCGTAAACGCCCCCCCCCCCTCCCATTACGACGACAGAAGAGAAGTTAAATTCTACGCTGCATGGAATGATGAGCGGCAACGCAGCCAGCTGTGGAAGACGACGACGACAACGAACGCAGGAGCAGTGGCACAAGCCAACGCCTTCCTCGAAAAGCACGAGCGCGAGCACGAGCGCGAGCACGAGCTGCTTGCTTTACCGTGACGACGACGACGACAGGAGACGCCGACAGTCCGAGCACATCAGGTGCTTCGCACCTAAAGTTCTGGGAGAGCCTTGATGACTCGTTTAGTTCATATTATGTCCGGCGATGGATGGGCCGAGTAACGTCCTTTTTTTCTCTCAACTGCCTGTTGGTAATTGGCGCTAACAAAAAGGGTTTGCGGATATGGTCCCTGCGCCCTTATTCACAAAATGCTCTTGCGCTAAAATTGTTTTAAAGAGGATTTCCGCCAATCATGATACTGGATTATTAGCGAAGGCGGCCAGCCAGAGGCAAAGAGCGCTTATGGACGAAACGCTTTGTGAATTCGGCCGCCGGGTACTATTCGGCAGAAACACGGACGAGCGTCAAAAGTTTGCTAAATAAGAAGAGTTTGTGACACCTGTGAGGGTGGCACCCTTTTAGAAAAAGAATAAATTTTGTCAATGCGGAACAGACGCATCTACAGACCGCCATTTAAGGTGCAACATCGGAAAGCGAGCCGACATCTTCCTCTTTGTGTAGTAGTGCACAGGCCCAGTGAATAAGATGAAGTGAGCGAACGAACACATAGCACTATGGAAAGTACTGGCCCACGCGATGCCGTGAGATGCAGGTGCTTGAGGTTGCAGAAGAACGTCATTGTTCCCGTGCGGAACCAATAGCAGCGAATAAAGAGAGTGATGTCGGCTAAACAGCCGTTGCGTCCCTTCAGTCCGCGTCTCTAAAGTTGTAGCTTTGACCGAAGTAGCCGCAACTATTGACGAGGCAATCGCGATAGTTATGGAGCCACTTCCTAATACATTTGCCGATCGCATAAATGATATTTTAACTCCTAAATTCAACAGCCTCCTCCAATCGCACTCTGATGACGCTACCCCCCCCCCCCCTCCCCCCTTCCACTATTATGTGTGCTCAACATTCCAAAGAATGAAACTTTAGCAGCCAGGCGGAGGTTGTGTCTGATACGCCCGTTTGTTCTCAGCTATCAGCAACTGCGGCGCCCAGCCACTTATTTGGAGACATGAGGCTTGTCAATAGGCGTAGGAGTTCCATACTTTCTCCCGCTGATTCCCCTAAATCTAGGCCGAAAAAAGTTAAAAGCAGTGAATACCTCGAGCAGAATGCGTTGCGTTCTGCTAGCTGTGGAGTCATCCAGACTGGGATCACCATGGTATCAGTAAGAGTCCCTCAACGGAATTCCCGCTCTATAACATCCAGTTACGTTGACCTTCTGTATCTACTACACAAAATAATTCGAAATATTGTTTTCATTCAATACTCATGGCTTCGTTACATCAAATATCTACTGTTATAAATTTTGGAATATTCTGTTTATTTTGCCCAGGTAGAGGCGGCGGGCGTCTAGCATTAGTTTCATCAAAAATGTATCATAAAACAACTGTCGCTTTTTAACCCGTGTATTTCGACTGAGAAATTGTAGGATTAGATTTTTTACTGTCTGATTGCGCTGCGTTTACAATGTCTACTTCCCGATCGGAATCACGTGCACTGATCACCTGGACTCACTCTGCTGAAATTGTTCGCATACGATCCTCCTGGATAGATATATTAATTCTTACCACACTTCTTGGGGAACGAAAATGGATGTTTGTGGAATCAGGTGCACGGCAACAATTTTCAATGCCACCGTTCATGTCGACTTACTTCTCTACGTGGGTGATTCTCATCTACATTTGACCTGACTTTCTCTTCTGCCCAGGTGCCCATTTGCTCTTGGGACACCTTTGACATAGCACAAATAGCGTTTACTTACCCATTACATTTGAAATTCTGCTTTCATGTCAAGCTCCTATCGTACGGCAAAGGCGGACCGTTAATCATAAAGTTTATAAATCGGATATAAGTTCAGGTATATGATCGGTGACCACTTCTGATGAGCAACAGAGGGCTGACTCAATGGTATCGCGTTTAGATTCAGCTGTTCAGCCCGCAGAGTTTACGGTTATGTCTGCACAGTTAGCCGACAATCTCCTCTTGGTGAACTGAAGCAATTACACGTTATAGGCGACGTAGCGTAGAAAGGTCTCCCAACATAATCACTCACCAAAAAAAAAAATTGATGAGCTATGAATTCTATGCAGCTGTGTTTAAGCGACATGGGGCCATTAGCTAAAGATGAACACAAAAAAAAACCAAAAAAAAACGGCAGAACTCGTCTCACGATGACGGTCGATGGTGATGCGAATAGCATTCGAGCAATGTAGAGACAGACCACACTCCTGAAGTGACGCTTATTTAACACGTGTAGTGGTAATTATGAGACTTACGTTGCTTCGGCTATACGCCACATACTCCGATATCGTCCCACTTTGCTATGACACTCGCTTGCCAAGGTCACCAATAAACAAGGCGGCATGACGACGACTGTATGACGCCGACGCAGTGACGATGGAATGACGAAGGATGAATGATATCGATGGAACGACGAAGGCGATATGACGACGATGGCATAAAACCACATATGACCACGACGCTTTAAAACATCCCTTACACTGAAATATCATGGAAGACGCGGGACCTTACGTGATTGATAAGTGATTGAACGAGATCGGCTTAGCCCACACCACAGCTAACGCTTAGACATCTGTGTTACACAGTCGTATCCGTCCTGTGAGTTTTTCGCAGCGGACAATCCAATAAAAGCAGGCTTGGCAATGATTCTCTACGGTAGTTTCGCTGCCGAACAAGCTATTGTTCGTACGCAGAGAGCTAAGCACAGCCGGAAGCAAACTGGGTGGTGCGGCTTGTGCACTGTTTAACACATAGATTAGTATAGTCTCTGTATCTGTAAACGTTGGCCTAGTTAGCGTGCGCCGGTTCTACTCAAGGGGAGGGGGCGGCGCTGTTTCCGATGGATGATTCTTCCCCCCGTATTCAGAAATGCGTCTTAAGTTGGAGCCCATGATGTTGTGTCTGGTGGTCCTTCGGGACAATGGAGGCCTCATCGACAGACGTGAACATATCAAGTGCTCTTCACGCTTAGTTTTCGTTTTTCGCGGCCGGGAAGTGTCACCGTCAGTCACCTGGGACTGATGGGTGAGCAATTAGTCCCAAGACTGCAATGGGTCACCGGCCTCGTGCATAGCTAAAACGGCAACGTCGCTCTTGGTGCGTTTCGTGAAGCACCAACGCCCGCACGAACTACGACGAGGCCTGGCGCCGTCTGTGATGCGCCAACCTGGAGCCCCTTGTGAGACAACAGCCACCGCCCTCCCTGGAAATGGCGCTTCCGCGAACTAACCGCCACGGAGAGGCGACTAATTCTTGCAAGGGGCCAGCGTCAAGCATTCCCGTGGGAACGACATCAACGTTTGGTTCCCAAGGTGTCAACCGTTGCCTGTGTGCTGGGGCGATCAGGCAAGATTGGAGGTGGAGCCCGACGGGAAACGATGACACATCACGGGCGAGATATGACGAACTGGTCAAAGATGGTCATTGGCTAAGAAGAACCAAAGTGCATTCTCTCGTCGAGTGAAAGAGGGAAACGAAAGGGATAAAAAGCGCGACTTGAGTGTTGTGGGAGACGTTCTACCATGTAGAGGCTCGGAGATGTAAACGCTCAAACATGCAAATATGGTAGAGCATGTAGACGGCTCCGATGTCACGAAGCCCTTCTTGTAAAATACCACATGTATATTTGTATATGAAACCATTTTCTGATCTGACTGGACCTCTCCTTCTCCCGGCACCTGGCACGGCACCATCCATGGTACCTTCCTGGCCGCTCGGACCTCGGCTTTCGCGACAACGCTTAACTTGATTCATTTCTGAATACGGAGGTTAGAATCGCTTTGGGGCGCTCGCATAGGTCGGAAGTGTGGGAGAATACTCACTCACCTTAATTTTTTCCAGCCCCCGCACTCACTCACGTTCACGCTCACCTCCACTCACACGTACTCACTCACGTTCACACTCACCTCCACTCACCCTCACTGGCACTCAGCTTCACTCACACTCACTGACACTCACTCGCACTCACCTCCACTCTCACTCGCAGTCACTTCCACTGGAACTAGCACTCACCTCCACTCACACTCACTCCCACTCACCTTCGCTCACACTCACTGGCACTCACTTCCACTCACTCCCATTGTCACTCACTCGCACTCACCTCCACTCACACATACTCGAACTCGCTGGCACTCACTCGCGGTCACTTTCACTCACACTGGCACTCACTAGCACTCACTGGCACTCACTCGCAATCACCTCCACTTCTACTCACTGGCACTCACTCGCACTCCCCTCCACTCACACTCTTTCATAGGTCGGCGCACTCACTCACACTCACTCGAACTGATTTCAAAGGCGGGAGTGCGAGTGCCAGTGAGTGTGAGTGCAGGTGAGTGTGAGTGAGTGCCAGTGAGTGTGAGTGGAAGTGAGTGCGAGTGAGCGCGAGTGAGTGTGAGTGGAGGTGAGTGGGAGTGGAGGTGAGTGCGAGTGGAGGTGCAGGGGAGTGAGTGCCAATGAGTGTCAGTGGAGCTGAGAGCCAGTGAGTGTGAGTGGATGTGAGTGCCAGTGAATGTTAGTGAGTGGCAATGAGTGTGAATAGAAGTGAGTGTGAACGTGGTGAGTGCCTGTGAGTGTTAGTGGAGATGAGTGTGAACGTGACTTGCTGTGTGAGTGGAGCTGAGTGTGAACGTGACTGAGTGCTGTGAGTGTGAACGTGGTGAGTGCTTCTGGATGTATAGAGGTGAGTGTGAACGTGAGTGTGAGTGCAGGTGAGTGGACGTGAGTGTGAACGTGGTGAGTGCTTGAACGATAAGCAGAGGTGATATCGGTTCAGCTTGCTTGCGGAAAAATGGAGGCACGTTGTGTGTACAAGCTCACTCGCGGTGATGACTTATCGCGCCAGCAGATTGTGCACACCAAGATAGAAACCACTCACTAAGGTCGCAATAATCCAAGGTTCAGGCATGAGTGAGACAATGTATAGTGAAATGAGTGGATATATTACATTGCGATAGCAATTATATGGACACGCCAAGCGCACTTCTGCCGTGGTCGTGGACGTCGTTGTGGGGTTCAGTATAAAGTCCAAACATGGTAACATCGTCGCCGCGTCCCGGCGGTACGCTGTGTGTGCGAGTGAAAGCTTGCGAGGGTCACCCGACGCTTGGTGCTTAATCTCGCGCGTTTGAGGGAAAAGGCGCGGGGGAAGCGCGCCGCGTGCCAGGCACGGCGGGGGGGGGGGGGGGGGGGGGTTGTTTTACCCCGGCGGCGGCCGCGTGGGCGTCGTATCTCGAAAGCGATCTGCGAGTCTGCGACGAGGAAAAAGTGCGCGCCCGCGCGGGCCTCCTCTTCAAAGCAATTTGCGACGTGAACAAAGTTCAACTAGGGACGGTTACTTCGTATGCGTTGTGTTTTCGACGTTTAGTTCGCTTTGAGGCGAGAGGCGGCACGAAGGTCAATTCGCTCGCCGCTATAGCCGCACCTCCTCACTCCAGCGTTCTGACAGCGAGTTTCCGCACCCATCGAGCGAGATGTGTTCATGTTTACCTGTGCGCGCGTGACACCGTGCTTGTCTAGTTAGTTAGTAGGCGAATGTTTACAAGTTTATAAGGTCCATTAAACGACTATCCTTGCTTCATACAGCTCTCTACTAATTTGCTATCGCAATAGAGGCTTTGCCTTTCGGGCGTAACTACGACATTTTCTCTAATACGCGTGGGAATATCTATGGGCTGGAGTGCTGATGGCTGACAAATCCAAATCATGACCGGCAAATTTTGCCATGACTTCCACTGAGTGAAGACGCTTAATACCGTGTGATTTGCTACAGCTTCGCTGGTCATTTGCCTTCAGAGGGTGGAGTGGCTCCTCATTTTTTCCTCCTTCCCTCTTAAACGTACAGGTACAGGCTCCTTATATAAACAGGCAGAGCGGAAGAGGGACGAGCCAAGTTAGCAGAGAGTAACAGACAGACACACTCGCATACATGGAGAAAAAGCGAAGATGCAATGATGAATACCGCTTTGTTCTCCCTTTTGGGTGTGTTTGTTTCACCGATTGACCGATTGTTTCACCGAAGTGGTTGACTAAGTATACAGACAGTCAATCTATCCTTCCATTTCCCGCTCTCTTGGCTGAATCCGACCGAAGGGGAGCTTATCGAGCATGGGCGGCAAGCATGCACACATCTAATGTCAATGACAGAGATATGGGCAGAGAGAGGTTCGGGCTGTAACGGTATTTATTAAAAACAGT
Organism: Dermacentor silvarum; assembly: GCF_013339745.2. Classification (NCBI taxonomy): domain Eukaryota; kingdom Metazoa; phylum Arthropoda; class Arachnida; order Ixodida; family Ixodidae; genus Dermacentor; species Dermacentor silvarum. The sequence continues at coordinate 251,674,684 of NC_051154.1, forward strand.
GAAGTCACCAGCGTTGAACGTCGGCAAAGTGAGATTTGGGTCATCGTCTATCTCACTTAAGTCGCGCAGCTGCAGCAGCGCCACTATTGCTCTCTTCGTCATGACTATGGCCCCACGAGAAACCAAAGCAAATATCCATCTTGATGACTCTGGCTGACGGGCACGCCGCTTGAACCCGACCAAATACTTTGCCGGTGATCGTAGGCGTAGCAAGAGAGGGGGCTGGCTGGGGGGGGGGGGAGGCAAGGGAGGAGGGGTTCAACTCACGACCCGTCCCAAAAGTTTTACACTACTTTGTATGCATATATGTTCACCATTAGCTTGCTTTCAGTACTGTATAAAATATTCGCGAAGATAATTTCCAATAGAATCAGGGCAACACTTCACTTCAGCCAACCAAGAGAACACACTGGCTTCAGGAAGGGTTTTCTACGATGGATCATATCCATATCAGCAGTACTAGAGAAATCTGCATAGTACAATCACCCCTATATATGGCTTTCATAGATAATTAAAAAGCATTTGATTCAGTAGAGGTACCAGCAGTCATAGAGGCATTGCGTAATCAAGGAGTGCAGGAGGCATACGTGAATATCTTCGCAAATATCTACAAGGATTGCACAGCAACCTTAATTGGTTCTCCACAAGAAAAGTAGAAAGATACCGATCAAGAAAGAGGTCAGGCAAGGAGACACAATTTCTCCAATGCTATTCACTGCATGCTTAGAAGAAGTCTTCAAGCTCTTGGACTGGGAAGGCTTAGGAGTGAGGATCAACGGCGAATATCTCAGCAACCTTCGGTTTGCAGATGACATTGTCCTATTCAGCAACAATGGTGACGAAAACAGCAATGATTGAGGACCTTGACCGAGAAAGTGTAAGAGTGGGGTTGAAGATTAATATGCAGAAGACAAAGGTAATGCTAAATAGCCTGTCAAGGGAACAAGAATACAGGATCGCCAGTCAGCCTCTAGAGTCTTTAAAGGAGTACGTTTATCTGGGTCATATATTAGCAGGGGACCCTGATCATGAGAAAAAATTGACAGAAGAATAAAATGGGTTGGAGTGCATACCGCTAGCATTGCCAAATCCTGACTGGGAGCTTACCAATGTCGTTGAAAAGAAAGTGCACAATCGTTGCATTCTACCGGTGCTAATATAGGGGGCAGAAACTTGGATGTCAACAAAGAAGCTCGAGAACAAGTTAAGGACCGCTGTTACGATTGGCGTGTGACACCACGTGCAAAAAGGATTATCGGAAGACCATGCCTAATCGAAACGGAGGATGGATGCCTAACTTGCTATGGGTGTCTCGAGTGGTCCCCGGTCTGGCGGGCGCCCCGCAGTGATTACGGGCCTCTTTATGTGCATGCGTGACAGGAGGGAAGGCCGCCTTCTTCGAACTATGTAACTCAGGGGGAGACTCCTTTCCGCGTACCGAACGGGACCCACGAGTTGCCGCTAGCGGAGGCAAGCACGTGCAACGTCGCCTAGGAGAGAGGGAGCAGCCGCCAATCCCCGACTGGACTCAGTACATGTCACCTGACATTGACGTGAGCAAAATCCCGCCTACGATTTTAGAGGGCCTATTTAGGCTGCCCTGCAATGTATTTTCTCATTATTCTCTCCTTTTTTTTTATCCTTCACCCACCATGAAATAAACAGTGCAAGTTTCGCACTAAGAAATCGTCTCGCCCCTGCCTGGTCGCCATGGTCTACCGGACGCCTGCAGCCTGCCGACAACGCCACGCTACCTAGTAGAACGCCGGTCGAGGTTCTAGTAACCGCGAGTCCCTACAACTGGTGGATAGCGTCGGGATGGAACCCGATATCAATGCGAGACCCAACAACTGGTTGGCAGCGATGAGATACGCTACCCCGGAGGCCCCAACTTTGGACGACATTTAAGAGATCGTCTCCTCTTTGTCCTAGTGACAACTTCCGAAGGAAGGTGCCAGGATTCATGACTGCATATGGTGAGTGCACGGCTTTTCTTCACTGAGATATCACTAGGCTTTACGTATTTTTGGGGAAGTACAGAGCAATGATTTTTATTTAACCGTTGACGGAAGTTTTGAGTACGTCGAGGTTGTTATAGAGTGAAGAGTTAGCAGCACCAAGGGCAGCCATGAACCTGAAGGCACTAAAGAAGCCGGAATTGTTAAACTTGGCCAGAGAGTTGGGCCTCAAAATTACCGAATCGAACAAAAAGCCGGAGATCATTGAGGCGATCGAAGCAGTTGGGACAGACGACGATGAACTGAAGGAATGCCTAGAGAGCATTGCGCGTAAGAAGCGCTCGAGCGAAAGCGAGAACAGGTAGAGCACGAAAGGGAACAGGAACGAAAACGGGAAGAGCACAGAATTCGGATGGAACAAATTCGACAGAAAATCCAGTTTCTTAAAGGGCAACAGGTACGACCAAGGCTTAGGCATATTCAAAATCGGCGAAAACTTGAAAAGTTTCTTTGCCCTTTTCGAGAAGGCTTGCGCGGAGGTTCAGCTTGACCGTGAAAATTGGTCCTTTGAACTGTACAACGTGTTTCCCTTTAACGTGACCTGCGTCTTGTCTCGCCTTTCTGATGACGAGTACCGGAATTACGATACATTTAAGAGAGCTTTATTCCGGCAGCTCGGCATTCCGGTTGAGAGCGATCGGAAAGGTCAAGAGGATGAACAGAGAGTTCCTCCTCTTGAGGTAACTGAGCGACAACCCACGGTTGAGGTCGCGTCAGGGAATGAAGAGCACGTGGAGTGCGACGTGGCAGAACCCTCAGAGGTGAAGCACGTAAAAAGCGAGGCCGTCGCCTGTCTACAAACAGGGGCGATTCCGGAAAGCGTTCCTTGCGGGGACGAGGCTGTATCCAGTAGCCATAAGAAGATTAAGGAGGCGCAGGAGACCTGCCTCGTGCCTCTGCATATCGCGTCGTCAAATGTAGACCTAGATAGCGGGGTGGCGGAGCAAAGTACGGAAGCGGTGATTCTAGATCCCACCGGCACTGTAGGAGAGGGCCTGGCTAAGGACATAGTTTTCAACGATAGCGCAGGTAAATTGGCCTGACAGTACAGGGAACCGGATATTGCTCTGGACTCAAGCTTCGGAGAGTGCGCATTTGAGGCGTCCACTGAAACACAGTCAGCGGCCATCCCGGAGAGTGCTCCTTGCGGGGACGCGGCTTGTTCCAGCAACCCCAATGGGGTCAACATGGAGCTGGATACGGACCTCGTGCCTCGGCACTTGAGCGGCTCTCGGGTACGGCCGAATGTAGAGCGCGAAGACGTCGCGGAACCAGAGCCAGTGACGATTACAAAGAACGTTTCTTGCGGAGACGTTCCGGAATCGTCAAACGTAGAGCAGAATGCCATGGCGGCCGAGCAGAACGGGAACCCAACGCTCGGGGGTTTCAGGTGCGAAACAGATGACCGCATCGCAAGAAAAAACGTTTTCAGACAGCGCCGTGACAGAAGAAGAGCCAAGTATTCGGCGCATCGAAAACTTGAAAAAATCGCCACACTGCAGCTCGTAAGACAAGGCACCAGGCCAACGCACCGAACGGCAAAGAGTTCTTTGTGGCGGCTTAGAAAACGGAAGCGTCATCAAAGGCTGATGAGGAGGAATGCGACGCGAGAGTGAGAACAAAGGGAGAATGGCTATTCTTCCTGCGTTTTCGGCCTCCCCTTCGGGGACGAGAGGGTAAGCTGCGAGGACACAAAGTGACAGGTGTCAGCAGAGGGCAGTGTATGTCTGGCGCCCTTTGTTGTCCTCGGCGAAGCGCGAGGGCTTTCGGACTGCGACCCTATCGAGTGCGCATTAAGAACTAATCAATTTGCCACACCGATCAGTAACTTGTTTGTACGTAAACGTGAAGCAATTTTCTTTCTTTTATTATTTTTAAGAAGTCTTGCTTTTGAATTTACAAGTTAAGTGTTATGGTGCGATTTTCTCTGTCCTACGAGCCAGTTAACACGAAGGAAAATGTGGAGCAGGTTTCACAAATGTGGTGGCTAGTGATCGCGCTGATTTTGTGGTTAAACATTGAGATTTGGGGTTTGCAAAGGCAGATCTTAGTTTTGTAATTTAATGCTTTCAGTGTAGGGCGTGCGTCGGTTACCATTGTAGAAATTTTCTTCATAGAAGCGCGTTTGTAGAAACATTTTTTTAGTCTTTTCGCACGTAGATAGAGTGTAGCTTTTGCTTTTTAGGTTTTTAATACCACTCTATGAACTAGTTTAATTACGAGTTGAATCGGTCAGCAGAGCCCAGTACGTTTCGCATTAGAGGTGCTGGTGTTGGCTGGCAGCAATGACCGAAAGAGCAACTCAATACGCGACATTTGTACCTTTGATCTGTTCGATCGCAGTCACGGGTTCCGTGGTTTGAAAATGCGCCTTTGTTTTCTTGTCCTGTGAAGACTTGTGAATCACGTGCCACGTAGGCGAATTCTCAGTTCGGAAAGGCGGAGTTAGAGGACGCGGGACACGTTACCGGGAGAGGGTGCCGATTCTTTCTATTCATACCGGGTTACATGATTGACAGCGGTCGTAGAGAAGTCGTTTCTAGAGGGAGGGACAAAGGTGGCTTAGAGCAGCCTGTGCTTGGGGTGATCGAAACTAGTTGCACGCGAAGATGCTTATGTCATACGAAAGAGAACTTGTGCAGTGCTATAGTGGGCTACTCATAAGCTTGGCCGCTATTTGGCTGGTACGCATTTTAACTAACTGCCCGTTGTGACAGCTGCGAAGTCTGTCTTGGGTGGTCGCTTACTGCGACGGTGTAACTCAGTCAAGCATAATTTTAAGTTCCCCCACAACGGGGTAGAGAAATCAACACGCGGATGTCATCAGCTGAGGCTTTTTGAGTTCGTTGGCAGGGCTGGCTCTGATTCAGATCCTAGGTTTATTCTTTTGGGTCATGCTCTCGCGCTGGAGCTTAGTACTTTAGCAGTACAATTTTGACATTCGCTACAAGAAAGGTAAACTCAATGGGAATGCAGATGGTCTGAGTTAGTTTGCCCTAGTGTATCGCTAGCCTCATGCCTACTCTGGTTTCAGCGTCATTTTAACGTTGGTATTTTTTTTTCTTATACGTTTTTTTATTATCGCGTAGTTGTAGTTGATTGTTAGCTGATTTGGTAATCACGTCCTAAAGCTTTCAGGAACTGGCTGGTCTTTGTGTTTAGGGGGGGAGGACGCGTGAAAGGGATGAGAAAGCAGTAGCAGTTTCTTTCTTTTTAAAGCCTGCTGTGTCTTAAGGAGAGTGGCCTTGTGCTCGCTTGCTTTGTGGTTGTGGGTCCGGCACTGTTCTGGAGTGATTGCTTGCTCTAACAGGAGAGGAAAATTGCTAGACCTGTTTTCAAGTCCAGTTTCACCGGGCCAGACCAGGGAGAAAAGGCATACAAGAGCGCCACGAGGACTGATGAAGACTCCAGGGAATCTACAAGCTACGTACCAAGGGTTCGTCACCAAGGAGGGAAATTCTGCTGCTGAAACGCCGATCCCTCGATTTCACTTAATACCGACGTCAGAACCCATTTCAGTAGGTTCTGAGCGTGAATGTTTTCTCCCTGAGTCATTAATTGTCATTCTTGCTGAGTCATGCTCATGGCTATGACTTCTTCCACCTCCCTTTAATGTTTCCTTCACTTAGTATCCACGTCCGAAATCATTTCAGTAGTGTTTGAGTGTTAATTTTTTGCTGAATCATTGTAATTTTTGCTGAGTCATGGTCATGACTATGGCTTCTACCATAGTCATGACCATAGCCATGCTCATGGCTATGACTTCTACCACCATCCTTTAGTGTTTCCTTCACTTAGTACCCACGTGCAAACCCATTTCATTGGTTTTTTAGTGTTAAATTTTACCGATTCATTGTCATTTTTGATGAGTCATGCTCATGAGTCATGACTATGACTTCTACCATCATCCTTTAGTGTGCCCTTCACTTTGTACCCACGTCAGAACCCCTTTCAGTGGTTTTTAGTGTTAATGTTTTTTCGGTGAGCCATTGTCATTTTAGGCGGCTGTTTCATAACCTACATGACACTCATTTCATGACATTCATGTCATGACCTATCATTTAAGTTCGTCATGCACTGCTGTCATACTATTCCAGTTTTGGTACCTACCAAGTTAACGAAACGGCCATGAGAGCACCAAGACGTAGGCAGCTGTTTCATGACCTACACCGCACATGTTATGATATTCATGTCACGACCTATGATTTATGTCCGTCATACACTATTGTCATACTATGCCAATTTTGATAAATACCAAGTTAACGAAACGACCATGAGAGCATTGAGGCATAGGCGGCTAGATAGATATAGATACTGTCAAAGTGGCAAATGTTCGCCAAGAAATTCTCCTTTAATAGGGGAGTGTCCAAAGGGCCGGTAGAGTGTACTAAATTGGGGGAGTGGGTCCAACGAGGGCTCTGCGCTGAGACATTTTTATTGAAAATCCAGGTGGCGCCACCGTCACTTTCTCCCGAATGAGCGGCCCCGCACACCAGCCGGACGCTTGTCGCGATGAGACCCTACCGCAGCTGCATGGAGCTTTGACAGGCGGATACTCGGTGGCGGTAACACCGGGATTATTCCCCACCGATCTATTGTAAATAAAATAGAAAAAGAACGGCGGAAAGAACGCAAACGACGAAACAGCGACGATGCGTCCAGCAGACGACAGCACAGAACACCCATACAAACTTAGAGAAGGGAAACTGTACCTTCCACAGCGCAACGAAAATAAGCGTAGCAGTGGCGTTGTGAACTAACCGAAAGATGGCGCTGGCAAAATCAAAACTAACATCATCATCATCATTACGCAGTGAGCAATATGGCCGCTACGGTAGCGGTTCGTAGGGCTCCTCGCGCTGCTCGCTTGCTGGTTTTGGGCGTTTTGTTACCGCTTTCGGGACGGTATTCGTGTGTACTGTACTCTAACGTGACTACAGATATTTTCAGGTGACCGAGAGGCCTCATTCGGCAATAAAACACTTCAAACAAGTAAGATTGCATATTTATTGTCAATGGTGAATGAAGCAGTACATGCACACAATTTTCATACAGGTCAGGTGGACTTAATGTTGTCCGTCACTGAGTTTACAACATAGAGAAACACAGATAAACATCTATTTAATGGAACCCAAAGCGGAAATCGAGCGAAGTTTTCTCATCGTGTTCGGCGTGTCCAGGCGCGGATGCAGGGGCGGTGTCCGGATGTCCTGACCCCCCCTTCAGATTTCTGCATCGCCCCCTCGCTGACAGGGGCATCGCCCTGTCGCAAAAAAATAAAATATGGCCACCAGCATTCTTCATAAGTATTTTTCGCGAGTACCAGTGGTATCAGCCATGTAGAAGTAAAGCTAGCTCGCTCACAAGCTTAGTTGTATTCCGTAGGAATGTAGTGTCGCGAAGTTGCCGCAGTTATTTTTTTCTCATGAACACCTTGAACCTCCTGGCACCTGCCGTGCCTTACTCGTCCCGTCGGTGGCGTCGAATGAACGAGGGGACGTCTCTTTTGCCAAACACGCCGAGGTCCGCTCGAGCGCCTTCGCGCCTGATTAACTTAGTTTACCCTTGGGGTGTCAATGGTTGCCTCATTGGCTGTCATCGGTTCCGCGACCAACCTGCTTAATGAAAGAGGTGTCTTGCTGAAGTGTTCATATATAAATAATATCAACTAACAGCTAAACTATAAGAACTACGCATAGGCAACTTTTTTTAACTGTAGCACTCATTGTGATCAGTTACACGTTGACAATATCCAGTACGTACGAGCACAGTACCGTTCGTACGCTACAAGTTTTTCATTGTAACTTCGCACTTTTATTGTCGTACATTAAGCATAGGAGGCTCAAGCCCGTCGGATCCGTTTATCTGAGTGAGCGTTCTCGCGGAGCGGGGCGAAGCCTCGAGCCGCGGCTGCGAAGTGGGGGAGCGTGACGTCGGCGGCCAACGCCAGCGCGTGGGTCTAGGATGGCGTCGCGTGGTTAGAGAAGGGGGAGCAGATTCGCGCCTTGTATAAAAGGATGACGTCGAGTGGGAAACAAAACATGAAGACGCTGGCTCGCGCTCTCGGCTAACACGCCACATCGTTCTTGTAGGTGGCGTCGTGAGTCTTCATACGCGGTGATTCGCATATCATAAACACCCAGCTTTGTGGTTGCTGCGTTGGAGCGGGGCGTTACGCCCGTATTCAAGAACGTTCCTCTAGTCAACACACCACCACGACTCAAGAAAGAAGATGGCACCGCCATCCCTCCAAAGAAGTGGTCACGGAGCTTCATGATCATTCACGGGAATTCATGAGAATTGTGGCGTCTTTATTCTCGATTATTCTGCGCAGTACGACAATTGAAATTTGGAGTCTGATATCTCGGAGCACGGACACGCTAGAATAATTCTTCCGACTGATACTGTGTAGAAAGTCGACTGTCTCTAAGTTTTCAATACAAACATACCCACTTACTGCAGTCGACAAAAAATAATTGTTCAATTTTAGTTAATTGGGCTGCTCACAGCGATAATTATCGTCTCACTTTGTGCCCCACTGGCCACATAACTTATTTGTACAGGTGGTCTTCGCGTGCCTTCCAGTGCCTAACTTTAAGAAAACCATAAAGCTTAGTTTTGGACACCCTGTATTATCAGGCGCAGCCGCCATGCACATGGCTGTATTGCGTAACGTCCTTTTCCTATAAGCTCGGAGAAACCGATACCTGGCTTCGCTACAGGTCTTCTTCCTCTTTCTGGGGTTTTACGTGCCAAAACCAGTTCTGATTATGAGGCACGCCGTAGTGGAAGGTTCCGGATTAATTTTGACCACCTGGGGTTCTTTAACCTGCACTACAACGCAATAACACGGGCGTTATTGCATTTCGCCTCCATCGAAATGCGGCCGCCGTGGCCGGGATTTGATCCCGCGATCTCGTGCTCAACGCCTAAGCTGACTGAGCCAACACGGAGGGCTACAGGTGTTGCTTTAGCCGTATTGAACGCGGGTTTATCGTGAGGAAAAACGGTAAATTTCGGTAAATAAGAAAGGCTACTATCGTCATCATCATCATAATTGACAGAAGCTGACCCCTCCCCCCCCCCCTCCCCCCCCCCCCCCTCAGAAAAAACCTGGATCCGCCCCTGGGCGTGTCGCTAATGCAGGGAGAACGAAGCTTCAGACAGCGATATTTATGCTGAGCTACCCTCGTACTTGTATTGCGTACAGTGCTCGTTTACGTTTTATATTCTCCGTGTTCGCCGATTTCAGCTAGATTAAAGAAAGCAACATAAAAAATTGCTCGGCAAAGATGTACTGTCAGCAAGATAAGCTCGAGCTGCAATGTGATAGGCTGGCCGGTTGTGTGAGCTTGCCTTTTCTAGCTATCTCTTATGGTCTAGGGCTAGCCTAGTTATTCATTTTATGCAAACTGGCAATGAGTCTCTCGTAGTAAACAAATGTAAAATACGCGTAGCCAGATCTAATTCAAAACTTAGCACTTGCCATGTTAACAACGTTCCCTTATATTTTGTCATGTCATATAAACATATCGGTGTACACATTACAAACAACTGAAATTGGACAGTTTATAGAGTACGTCATTAGCAATGCTAATCACATGCTCGAGTACTTACGGTGCAACTTTTCCAAAGCACCGTCTACTTTAGAACTACAGCTTTACAAGACTAATTCGCTCGGAACTTGAATATGCATCTGCAATACGGGATCCCAGTCGCGTTAATCTTATTACTTCACTTGAACTAGTACAAAATAACTCTACTCGTTTCATTATTTCTAATTATAACCGCACCGTGAGTGTAACCTCAATGTAAACTAACACAGCACTTATTCCACTAGCTAATCGCCGCAAAGTGGCCCGTCTTTTGCTATTTCATAAAATTTTCTATCACACCACACTTCATGACGACTTCATAATGCGGCCTCAGTGCATTTCAAACTGTGTCAATCCCTGCAGTAAGGTAGGAATTGATTCATGTAACACGAAGCCTTTCCTTCAATCTTTCATCTCCCGTACATCTCAGAAATGGAACCATCAAGTATCGTAGCCATCACAGATAACAAACTTTTTTGCAAAATGTTAGCTAAAATTGTATAATCAGGAGAATCATTCTGTTAGAATACTCACTGCACTTGTTTGTTTTACTCTAATACTTTGCAACCATTCCCACCTTTAATGCCATATGGCCCTGAGGGTACTTTAAACAAAAAATAAAATAATAACATGAAGAGTACTGCCAGAGTTTCAGTCAACATGATGTATCATTTTCTTAAAATTGCATTGAGCGCTTTTGATAGTTTTACAATTCTTTGAAGTTTCATGTAACAAATTATCGTTGTGAGGGAGCATGTGATACTTCGTGGTACTAATGCCCGTCAAACTGATTTGCAAGGAGCAGATGACAGAGTCTGTGCAAGTAGGAGCTTGCTACATTGTTTCTGTTCTGGACGTCACGGCTATAACGACTGGAAAAGAAATAAGTTGGGACTCAACATGTTACTTCTCTGTCATAAAGCGCCCTTAAAAGCAACTAAGCTTGTATGTCAAATTTCTCATTCCCACTCGGTGTGATACAGAACTGTAGAGTGCTGCTTTCCTAATAGGGCTCACACCTCTCTATCTCGTAAACTTCCGAAAATTTCATGAAGAGGCACGTAGTTCAAGAGGACCTGTTGTCATTATGTGATAGTTGAGCTTCTTGTGGCTTAGCGTGGGCAGCTTGCAGACCAATAATCTCTCTTTTGTCCGTCTTCCTGGAAAGAGAAATGACAAAGCCATGATGCACATGCAAGCAAAAATTGGTGAAACAAAAGTTAGTCCCATAAATGAACAAATCACGGTTCTAGTTGAATTGTTCAGAAACATACCCTGTGAGGATTCTGGCCCCTGATGTTACTTCCAGTGGTGACACGTTCACTGTTGACTTGTACGTCCAGAGAGACTATAGAGTCCAAAATGATGAGTCCAAATATGAGCAGCGTCTTGGAGGCTGGAGTCGAAAGAAAAAAGAGCCTCAATTACTTAGGTTCAAGTGTGGATGAGTTTGTGATTCATGTATGACAAAAAATAGTGCACAAAACGCTCCATGATAGATAATCACACACACACACACACACACACACACACACACACACACACACACACACACACACACACACACACACACACACACACACACACCACACACACACACGCACACACGCACGCACGCACGCACACGCACACACGCACACGCACGCACGCACGCACGCACGCACGCACACACACACACACACACACACACACACACACACACACGATTAGATGACAATTGTTTATACCAGATACTAGTAATAAACACAGTCATTTTATTATGCCTCAAATGCAGTTAATCTAACGAACTGTATCACCGGAAGTAAATTTGTCAATAATGTGCAGTGAATTTATCTCGGTGTATCATTTATGCAGAAACAGCCAAAACTTTATTATTTATGCTGTACTCATGTTAGCAATTTTAGCAACAGCATTGCTTTTTACTCACCGGCGCACAAGCCCAGGTGCTGCAAGGTTAATCCGCTTTCGTGGGCATTCTTCAAGCAGACTGTGCTCGGTTCTAACGATGAATTTTCGTGCTGGCCAGCATTTTTTTTTTCAAGCAACACATCACTACGCGGCCAAAAGCGGCAGATCACTAACGGCAGAAGCCGTGCATGCAGCCGCTATGCCAGTGAAACGCCGCAGCTGATAAAGTTCATCGTCTTTAAACACGTTCGCTTGGTGGCCGCTATCGAATGTTAGACGCATTAACTGGCTGAGATATTAGTGATATCCAATTAAAACGAACCTGCGCGATGCTGCTCAAAGGACACGACCACCCCGTTCGCAAATATAACCCCCGTACAATTTGAATCGATAAACGGCACAGAGTCACAGACTGCAATCGATACCAGTGGGCTGCTGCTGATCACACGTCAGTGAGGCCTCAAACCTTTATTCAAGTAACAAAGCACTATTTTAATAACAGTAATCAGAAAAAAAGCAATATACTGCTTATTTTGTAAAAAATGACACCGTAACTATGTTTGTCGGTTATTATATGTACATTAATAGATCAAATATGATGATGATGATGATGATGATGATGATTTATTGGCATCCCCTTTGAAACGGGGCGGCGACAAATAGTCACCTAGCCTGCTTGATTTAATCAGGTATACTATACATGTTCTTTATCTTGCATTTTTGTATACCTATCATTATTTTTCTTTTTCAAAAATTTACCTTGTACCGCTGCCTATGATTTTAAGAGATCAGGTCGCATCCATCTTTTCCCTACTTTTTTTCCACCAGTACTCTAATCGTCTCTTGCTGATCTCTACGGCTGATCTGTTTATGTTTCCTTCCACTTTAAACCCAAGCGCTTCTGGGAGTTGCACGTTACCTACGGTTCTCGCTGGGTGGATCCCGTCGCATTCCATTAGGATGTGCTGAGTGGTCCCTGGATCTTTACTGCAGCATACACATGTCTCATCTAATTCCGAATATTTGTTCCGATATGTTTTCGTCCTTAGGCAACCGGCTCGAGCCTCAAATAGCAAGGCACTACCCTTTGTGTTATCGTACAGATTTTCCCTTCTAATTTCTTTCTTCTCATTCTTGTAAATCTCCATTGTCCTTTTCGTTTCCATTCTTTGCATCCAATTCACGGTCTCTATTTCTCTCACTTTCTTTCTGATGACCCCTGGTTGTCTATTTACAGTTTCGATTATCCTGTACTTGGTTGCCAACTTCCTTGACCTCTTCCTCCATTCTGTGTCCACGCTTTTCATGTAGAGATACTTGTGCACTTTAGCCGCCCATTTATTTTCATCCATGTTCCTGAGCCTTTCTTCAAAACTAATTTTGCTTTGTGCTTCTCTGACTTCAAAAGAGGCCCAACCCATGTCTCCATGCACTGCCTCATTTGTCGTATTACCGTGTGCTCCCAAAGCCAACCGGCCTACTGATCTTTGGTTAACTTCCAAACCCGCCAATATATCCGATTTTAAGCATATAATGGCATTTGCGAATGTTAGCGCTGGCACCATTACTCCTTTCCAGATTCCACGCACCACCTCATACTTATTGTGGCCCCACAGTGCTCTGTGTTTCATTAATGCTGCATTCCGCTTCCCCTTTATTTTCAGATTATCTTGGTGGTTGCTTGAGTAATTCTTTCCTTCGTTTATGTGTACGCCGAGGTACTTATATTGCTTCACTATATAATATTGAGCCACGTTGAGCGCCCCTAGCAGAAAAAATACGAACTAAAGTATCCGACCAAATTACAGTAGCTCCACTTGCGCGCTTATGCTGGAACGCGCCGCGGGTGGTTTTTCGCCCTCTGTGGCCATTTGGTAAACTCGACTGTGTGCGGCCCACTCGACCATTGTATAGTAGACTCTGGTTCAGGTAGCGGAAGCAGCCCTTGGTTTCGCCACAGTAGCGCCGTAACGCGGCTGCTCACTGCAACCGCTTTGGTCACACTACCAAATACTTCTAGTATGCTCTACCACGGCTGCTCCAATTTCGCTTGCTCGCCCATCGGCCTCCGCGTTCTCTCGTTCGTTAGTTACGTGCAACCTGCGGGATCGAACGCCATCGGCGCAGTTCCGCAGCAACGTGTCCCGTCGTTATGGAACATTCCGAGGTTGAAGCTCACTGTGGCGTTACGGAACAGTACTTCTTTTCATCGTGGCCCTACGAGGACCGGCTCTGTCTGCGCCAACTGTACGATCGGTACATGGTCACTTGGGTGTTTCCTATGCAACAGAACGAAGCCACTCACGGCAAGAAGGACGATTACAGCCAAGGGTCGCTTTGGGACTGGCTAGCTCGCAAGCTGCGATCTACGCGTAATCGGACCGTGCCGGCGAAGAAAATTGAGGAGTTCTTTAGAGAAGTGATCGGTGGTGGCGTGAGGCCGGACGAGGTTTCCCGCAAGCTGGACTCTCTGCTGTTCCCGAAGGGATTGCTTCCGTCCACGCTGGACGAAACCGACGACAAGGCCGAAAAACGCGAAAACAAGAACCATCCCGACGTTGAACGGGAAGTGACAGAAGTCGACGTAGACGCGCCTCACCCGCAGACGTCCGGGAGGAATGCGTCCGATCCTCAGGAACGCGAGAAACGGGTCGCGGATGCAAGCCACGTCGATGGAACGACAGAGAGCCCTCCGGCGGAACTGCCTCCTGCGCCGAAACGCTGCCGACACGCATCGGATGGCGTGGCTGATGCATTGCCCTCGCGGGCGCGTACCGTTACCGACGCGCTTGCGCCGGCAGATCCGGTGGATGCGGTGCCCGTGTGCTCGGAGAATAACGCAGCCCAGATGCTTGAAGCGGTTACCGTGGATGTCCCCTTCTTGGGCAATGTCAGTACTAGCGACGGCGTCGTGTTAGCGCGGTGTGACGTGGAAACCCAGTGTACACCAGAGAACGTCGAAAAGCAAGTTCAGTGTAACGTTTTTTCAGACATTTTGAGTGACTACATTGACGAGGAAAACGCGCTCCATCTAGAAGTGATTCGACTGTATGGGCAACTGCTCGACAGGCAGGAGCCCGCGGATTAACGCGCTGCATTCGAAAAGGCAAAACTCAATCGGTTTTACTCTTTCTTCAATGGCAGTGCAATCACTTTAGGTGTTATATGCTTTTAAACTGTAAATAAAGTTAACCATCCGACTTGCATGTCATTACGCTTTATTGCCATCATTTTTCTAATGCAGAGCCAAATATTCACACACACACAAACACAGAAATATGTATTAATTTATTTATTTAACGATACCTTATGGGCCTATAGAGGCATTGTGTAAGGAGGGAGAGTACACTCAAGATTATAACATATATAATAATTTGAATACATAGGTGAATACATATACTAAAAGATACCGGATAAGAAATGCGCTAATATACAGTAACCCTTTGTAGGAAGGATATACTTTTTTTTTAACCGAGAAAAAGGTTTCACGAGGCCAACAGAAACGGTTTGCAAGAAATTTCGCGGCAGAACAATAAGTAATTTATCGAAAAAAGTGGGACACATTCGTCCCACTGACACTGAATGGAACTTCAAAACGTGAGCCGCATTTGTCCCAATTCTCCTCCAGGGCTCGTGCGCTATTTTCCACCTGCATGGAAAGGCCGAAAACACGTTGAACAGAGCGTTACATTGCACATAGAGCACAGAAGGTTGGTGCGCGCTTATTTCTTGGCAGTCGAGCACCAACGACACCGCCTCCTTTTCACGACCTTCTGAGGGTGATGCCCATTTCTCAGAAATCGGACTTCATCCGCAACCCCTACCATTTTCTGACCATTTCTTGGCCCTTTTTTTGTTGACTCGATACGGCCGATTTCTGGATGCATTTTAATGTTCGGCCGTTTATCAGCTGGCGGCCGAGGACGAGCCTGAACCACAGGTAGCTCATTTCACTGACTGCTTTCATTTGAAGGAAAGCCTTTACTATTCCTGTGTCCAGCAGAAAGTAAGAAATTCGGTACCAGGACTTCGTAGATATTCGATCCACCGGGTATGCATTTCTTCCTTGGTCAAACTTGTCGGCTCCACCCATCCAGATGTAGTCGGCGACTGCGTTTGGGCACTGAACAGATATGGATGAGCCATTGGAAATCTTTCTAACAACGTCCGCATGCAGTGTCACTAGGGTGATGAAAGTTGGACAGCACGTGTACGTCTTTCGTATTACGCCATTGATAAGCTGCGATGCGCCTTTTCGCCCGCCAGGTATACTGTATCTTCTGTAGATTGTTCCGTTTGATTTCATCAGGTAAATCCTTGCGGTTTGGACGAACCGTTCCTGCTGCCAAAATCTCCTTCTCTTGCAAGGCCTCCAGTAGGCCTGTGGATGTGAAAAAGTTATTGAAATATAGCTGTGCACCAGCCTCTACTCCATTAATGAGGGAGAGCACAGCGTGTTCACCGAGACGCACATTGGCAAGTCGCTCTGCGCCTTTCCCTTCCTAGAGCTGAAATTCAATCAGGTACCCTGTCTGGGAGTCGGCTCTGCACCATACCTTGTATCCCCGCTTTATAGGTTTCATAGAAAGCTACTGCTTCAATGAGGACTGACCTTTGACGCGTATCATACTCTCGTAAATTGCTTGGTGCGCTGATGGTGTGTATTGCCTCTTGAAACTTTGATTCAGTGCATGAATCAGAAGGCGCACTCTCGCCAATCTGTCGTACCCTTCTTCACCTTCCTTTTTTTTCTTTGGTTATGTCGGTGAGGTACAAACAGTTCATAATGGTCTGAAAACGCCGGCACGACATGACCTTCGATGTTTCAGGACAATTGAAAAAACTATCACTACTCCAATAAAGGGGTAGATTTGATGTCTGGGATTGGTGTTCATCAGCAGCAGTATGCCGAAGTATCCGCGGAGCTCATCAATTGCAAGTTCCTTCCAATGCTGTCGGCCTTTCTGCTTTGCAAAGTGGTTTGTCTCAGTCACCAGTGTCTGCATGATACCTTCGTCAAAATAAAGAGCAAGATATTCCCATGGCGTCGTTGGGGATTTTGATCAGTACTGTGGGTACCAAATTTTCGGATCGCGGACGACGTGCTCCGGTTCGCTGCTACCCTAGGCTCTAGCCTCCTCCACTTCGATTTCGGCTTCGTGGCAAATTGCAGGCTCTTTCTTTTGCCTATTTCTCTTTCTAGTGTACCTAACCTCGCACTTTATTGGTTTGCTCGTTGACTTCATTCATTTCCTGATCCGAGTCCGGCGGTGCGAGCGCGGGTACGAAGTCTTCGAACGTATCCCTATCTGAATCACTCGACGCAGGATCGTCAAGAATGCTAAAATATAGTTCCAGCGCTTCTTCTCGCGTCAGAAATCGTTTACCTCCATTTTGAGGAGCAAACAGAATACAAAAGTGTGAGCAAAATATTTCTCTACAGGTCGCCCACGGGCAGTGGTGCAACTAAGCTTAGCACATACATCATGCAGTTTTCGGCATGGCACTATTCAAAAAAGTTTTTCTCAGTGTGTATTGCTTGTATTCTTGAAAACACGCAATCATTACAAGCTAGAACTGTTTCTTTTGAAGCACAGAAAAGGGAACACTCACTTGACATCTTGAAGAAGAAGAAATAAACTTTATTTAAAGAAGCCGGCACTTCGCTTTTAGTTGCCTCAGGTGTCGGCTCGATGTCCTTGGACTCGGGCGGCATCTTCGTCTTGCCGGACGGCCCAGAGCTGGTCTTCCAGCTCCGAACTTTTCAGGGCCGCCTCCCAGCGGCGGCGACGCCGTCGTTTCATTTTTATATCTGCTGTTAATTGCTCGTCATATTTATTTGTCATCATCATTGTGCTATATTAAGTTCATGTGTGTTTTTTGTCTTGTGTTTTTTCTATAATTTTATTTTATTAATTTGTGTATCGTTACACTAGTAAAAGGTCACGTGGTCCACCTCATAATTATGTTCATGTTTTTGCTGCGTGGGGTGCCGAAGGTCATTTTTCGTCACTTATAGTGAAGAATTAAAAATGTAAATCCACGTTTAATGAGAAAAACAGGGCTCGTTCTAGCCAATACGATAGACGATCTTCCCATCAGCGGGGTTATCACAATTCATGTTCTCAGCGGTTGTCTGTCCCTTTAACATTTCCATCATAAATAATTCAAGGTAGCTGACTTGTTCTATTTGTGGAATAGTTGAATGACCGCATGAAATGAATTTAACTGGGTCTTGTAGAGGCAAGACAATTAAGAGCAGCGCTCTTAATTGCATTAAGGAACAAGCGGATACTGTCCAGCCATGCCTCTAACTCGCATAAGAATTTCTGTGAGCACTCGCACAGTGACTGAATATCACTTGCCGAAAGAAAAATACGCTACATCATCAGCGTAAACGTATACGTGCTTACATAAGGATGACAAGGAATGGAGCTGAGCAAGATATTCAACAACAGTGGGGTTAAAACTGTGCCTTGCGGAACCCCGCGCGTTTATCTGAATTTTCCTGCTGAAATTCCACTTTGCGCACAGTAAAACACCCAGCCGTGCAAGAAGTCAGCAGGCCATGTTACAAAGTATTCAGTAATACAATATCCAAGCTGCATCCTCTCTATTAAAATAGGGTATTCCACCCTATCGTATATGCTTTAGAAATGTCTAGTGTAACTAGAACCGCACATTGTGGTAACGTGCCAACTGAATACGGCTCTCTAGGTGAACGTGTGCGCTCCAGATTGACATCCCTGGCCTAAATCCAATTTGGAAGGGACTCAATAATTTTCCTGTGGTCACCAATTTAATCGTAAAATGCGTGCGAGTAATAGTACTTTGATTAATTTTACAAAATTGGATGTTAGAGAAATAGGCCGAACATTGTCTAGTACAAACCTTCTGCTTTGGTCTTCAAGCAGTGGAATCACCTTCACGATTCTCCACGCAGGAGGGATCCATGTATATTGTATAGAATAGTTTATGGCATCTAACAAAAGCTTAGGAGCGACATCAAACAAAATTTTAAGCATCTTAGTAGTTAGTCCATCGGAACCTGTGGCTGCAGCTGGTAAACTTAAAACCCGCCGTGGTTGCTCAGTGGCTATGGTGTTGGGCTGCTGAGCACGAGGTCGCGGGATGGAATCCCGGCCACGGCGGCCGCATTTCGATGGGGGCGAAATGCGAAAACACTCGTGTACTTAGATTTAGGTGCACGTTAAAGAACCCGAGGTGGTCCAGATTTCCGGAGTCCACACTACGGCGTGCCTCATAATCAGACCATGGTTTTGGCACGTAAAACCCCATAATTTTTTTAACATGAACAACATAGGACAATTTTGACAAAGAAATCTCTTCAAAATCTTTTATTGTGCCCTGTCTCTGAGGTCAGCAGGAAAGACACGTCGCGAATATCTCACGATTACATCTAGAATCCGCTTTTTCACGGGGGTTTGCAAGTTTACACGCGCGTAAAAAGCATCGCGGAAACTTGGATTTCGTTCCGCAAGGTTACAAGTCCGAAGATTTTTCACAATGTTGCGCTGTCAACCACTTACAAAACAAAACTGTTCAAAAAAGAAAAGCGGAAGACACACGAGCACGGCGTTCACCGGCTGCCACTTATAGAAGCCTTCTTTAACCATCTCTCGGAAATGCAAACAATCTCCAGCCATTTTCTCGTTCAGCCACCATGGGGTTGATGGATAGTACATGTATCTGTCTGATCTTCGCGCTTGTGAATTCAGAAGTTCTTCTGACTTCGTTCATTACGCTTTACCTGGGTCTAAATTTGACTAGACTTCAAAGCAATTTAAACTTTTTTTAAATGCAGAATGTAATAAGACTCTGCAAGCACACATAATCGCTGCTAAGTGCACAGGTTCCGCTTGTCCATGCGTCCGTGGCACATTGGTTTCAGTATCGGGCTTCTGGGCTAGAGGTGCTGTGTTCGAATCCGGCCATCGGACAAATTGAATAGTGTCTATTTAATATACAGTACCTCCTCAAAAAATGATCACTTTGCAAAGTCACGAAGCCATGTAAAGCCAGAAGAACGAAGGTTGGTCAAATCCACGCATTACCCATCATCATCGTGCTGGGTCAGCTGGCCTGCTTGCAGCTCTCGTAGACGCTGACGACATGGCTGCCTCTAGTAAGTGCATGAAACGCTATTCGGGCCAAGCAATCACACGTTCACCATAGGCATTGGCAGAAGGGGCTGTCACTGTACATGCTGAATGGGCGCCAAGACGTGCCTGTTGGGAAGTTTACCTGTCTCGTGGCAAGTGCATCTTCAGCTTACTTTATTCTGTGCGAAATTAACTTTCCGTAAGGTACGCACCGGAACCAGGGCGTACTTATTTATCTACAGAGGGCGCTCCCACTTTTTTTTTATTCTTTCAGGGCGGCAAATGGCTTGCGGCATTGCCATGTGGGCAGCAAGTCTATTTTTTCTATTGCTCAGTAGCCACACCACCATGGCATGGTTTGTCTTCGCTGTATTTCAATATGCAATTAAACAAATAAAGAAAGAACACGTATTGGTACCAAGAAATATGCTTTTATTAGTGTTATTACACAAGCAATGAAAGCCACAATGTTGTGAAAACAGTGCAAAATATATACCTCATTAAATTAGCACGCTTTGGTCTTGAACCACTTGTTGCGTGGACGCGAGAGACTGCAAGCAAAAAAAGAAACAACAATGAATAAAGCTCTGATCATGGTTTCATCAGCTGTAGAAGGAGAAGAGAGAAAGATGAGGACAGGGAAATGTCCAGTGCATCGATTTGGAAAAGAAAAAGCTAGCAAGCAAAGCACAACACCCACCTAGATTTCTTGTGAAAATGGGTGACAGCAACAAAGTGATCTGACAAATTGGCGGACGACCAACGTGCTGAGGATGTGTCTGCTGTTGTCCACAATTCGAACGTTCACTTGGACACGGTAACTGTTGTTACACTTCAGAGCGATCTGCAACACATACAAAGGACGGTAGTTTCTGGTGTTGAGCTTTCAGATTGGAGTGGAGAAGCTCCTAAATGATGGAGTTAGTAAATAGAATGCATGCTGATTCATTTAATGCTTAATTACTCACGACATCGCAGAAATAAGGTATATTGAATAAAATGCAGGTTTATTTATGGTTTTCGTTATGCATATGACAGTATACATATTTACTAAAATCAAAAACCAGCCCACTTGAAGCACCAATGCTTTAGTGTGCAACAGGGCAGCCCTACTTGCCCGCAGTGGACTGCCCACTTGTGATAATGAAGTTGAATACTTCCATTACCACAAGGTAAACTCGCTGCAGAACTGGCCTGACAAATCCTGTACTACCTCTCCTGCGAAGGTAAACTTTAAATTAAGGGGTTTGGGGTCACAATCTAGGCTGAGAGGGGTTCAGTTATGGACACCCATACACAATTCAGCCTATTTATGACGTCACGGCTTCCGTTGATTCATGCGTCATGACAGCGAAAATAATCTAAAGCATTTCGGTCTCCTTGGGGCCCCATATGGTCATTTGTGCCACTTTTGTTTAACGAGATACCACAATGACCAAAAAGGAACCGGTATAAAAGGGACCAGTATAATTGTAAGATCACATATGTTGCTTGCTTGCTGGGCTCGGAAGTCGACTCGGGGAAGCCATCGCAGGCACGCACCAAGAGACGAGACAGGGCAGCACGGTAAAAACGTCTAGCACTCGAGGTGTCATGTCTTAGGGATGGCTTCCCCAAACATAGCTGGGCCAGCTTTGAACCGGCGCACACTGCACTTGACGACCGTCCTGTCCTGCGTCTCAGTGCAAAATGTGCGCTCGTTCAAATCTGCGAAGTACAGTGCAACTTACTAACGGCAACCTTATCCGCAAGCGTGGCTAAAATGGACAACCGGCGAACGAACTCTTACCAGAGGTGGTTCTGTGGTGAAGCAGTCGTTGGAGAAGAGCTTCAGCCGAGTAAACGACAGCACCCAGCCGTTCCACGACGACCCGGGATGCGATGAATCCGGGTGGAAGTACTGACCAACTGCACGAGACAAGTCCAAGGACACGCCCCAGTACTCAACCTTACTGCACCACAAACAAACGAACAGAGAAACGCAAAGATCGACGCCGTATTCGGGAGGCGTTGACAATAAGGCTGACGCCGGGAGCATCTCACGCGCACTGACCGCATTCGCCCCCAGTGGCATCCATAAAGCTGAGCCAGGCCGTGTACTGCAAGGCGTCCACCAAGTTTGTACAGCGAAACGAAGGTGCTGGATGCATGAATCTGCATGCGAGAGAGAAATAGTCGAGGGACGACACTTTTTTTGACGAATGCAGTTGTCACGCGACGGAGATACATGCGCATGCACCAAACCGAGCAGCTAAAACACCAAGTATGAATGCATGGCGCCAAACTTTGAAAGCCAGGAACTGAGAGCAAAATATGTGGGTCATGCATCGGAGCTTGTACCTCGTATCTCAATGTAGCACAGCCCGTAGCCACGAAGCCCATTGGCGCTGCTCAATCGGTTTAAACTGCAGGGATGCCTTCGCAAGATGAAAAAAAAAAAGTGGTTATCGTTCACGTTATAAGCATCTAACGTGACGGGTATTTTGTCCGTTGCGTTCGGACCAGCATATAGACCACGGTCTGGTGTTTGAATACAGCACCTCCTCAGCAGGAACACTAATGTGTGCTCGGAACCCCGATTCCAACAACCGAAGTCAGAACGCTGTCCCTGGTTGGGATCTTGCAATGTATCTGAAAGCGAACCGTTAGATCGCCTCCTCGAAAGACGGCGGGAAACTGGCATCACTATTCGCAACATTGTGATCAAAATAATAAAGACCGTAAAATGCACGACGATGCCGCAACTGACTACGCAAGCTCCGTAGCAGAAAACGGCGTCCGCGCATGTGCTAAAGCAAGAATGAGCGCGGCGTGCGTTTCTCTCAAGCGCTGCTCTGTGGTATGCCTGTATTATCGAACGGAAAAATGCGCACGCATACGATGCGCAGATTTAAAGGCCACGCCAACATCCGTCCCATTCGAGATCGATGGGCTGCGAAAAAAAAAAAAAAAAAAGCTCCGTCGCATGCCCCCGCGCGAGGGACACGTGTAAATGCAGAGCATAGTGGGGTTCCGTGGTGTTGGTGGTCTGGGTTGAGAGAGAAGAGAGAATCGTAAGTAGGTAACGTAAAGTTGTTATTATTTTATTGGCATCACTGCGATTCTGATTATTATATTATATTATTATTGCTTCTCTGTTCTCTTCCTTTTCTTTCTTCTCTTCAGAGGTTGCGTCGACGAGGGGGATGCCTCCGGTTACGTCCGTCCCTCTCTGCGGGGCCTCTGGGGAGCGTGGTCGTTGAGATGGTGAGTGAGTGGCGAGTGTCGATTTAGCGCATGACGAGCACGACCACCTTGTGGTCGCTAAAGTGGACGGTGAGAGGGTCCGTGAGTAGGGGCTGGACGCACAAGGATGAGGAGGAGGACGCGAAGACGAGGTCTATGCAGGACCCATGGATGGTGGTCGGCTGCCTGCTGTTGACGGGGTTGTGGTCATACACGCAGTCGAGACCGTAACGGTCGCGCACGTGCCTGACGATCCAGTCGTCTTTGCGAACGTCGACGTTGAAGTCGCCGACGAGGACTATGGGTCGTCGTTGTCTTTGCGTTTCTGGTTGTTCTGGTTGTCGTCGTTGCTGGCGTCGATGGTCGTTCATGGCCAGTTCGAGGAACTCTGCAACGGCGTCTTGGTTGAGTTTCGACGAGAGGTAGAAGGTGATTACGGTGATCTCGCCGTCGTCTTGGCCTTGGCCGTGACGGTAGGCGTCGTCGCACACGGCGGTGAAGCCGGCGTATTCGCCGCGCGTGTCGGCGTTACTCCAGGTGTGAAGGACCATCCCTCCTCGCCACGTACGATGTCTTGAACTGGTGCTTCGGCGCTGATTTTGGATTGCGTCGAGGTACTAGTTGAAGGTCTTGCTTCCATCGCTTATCAACTGCGACCGCCGACGAACGCAAGAGTTGACGAGTGGAGCCCGCGCCAACCCGCTTTATATTCCTAGCGCGCGTTAGAGGGAGAGGGGGTGGAGAGAGGGCGCGCTATCACGCCAGCACCTGCTGTTGCTACGGTGCTTGCAGCGCCCGAGTGCGACTCAACTACGACGCTTCGCGCGCGGCACATGTGCTGCAAGCGTGATGCGGGAGAGGAGGAGTGGGGGAGAGGGCGCACCTGTGCTCGAGCTGTTGCGGACGGACGGCGCACGCTACATGCGAGTTAAATGCATTGAAAAATCGAACAGCCTTCCTGCCCTGCGAACGTGAACGCATGTCCAGCGAAGCTGTATCAAACACCACACATGGTCGAGCATTGTATTCACGCTGTTTTTCTGGCGTTTTTAATTTCCGTAGCCTAGCCATGGCAGTCTTAGAATGAACTGAATGAGTTGCTAGACGGGTCTTTCTTTTGTATATGAAAGCGTGGTGACGTGACTAAGTATGTATGCTGTATGCCTGACTGCAAAGAAAGATACGCCGTTTACCTTCAATTAACCTGGAGTTGTGTTTACGCCACGAAATGTTCCGACCAACGAGAGGTATACAGCTGCGCTGTAAAAAAAAATAACCATTCACCTGCCCTGTGTGTCGATCAGCAGTTCCATCTTAGGCAGCAGGAACTCGTGCTTGTTGACGAGCGCGACGTGGGGAACCATGGCCAGCAGACTCGGCACGATTGCACGCTTCTGATCCGCGTTGTCCTTGGCTGGGAACTTCGGCCAACCGCTCCAGTCGTGAACTTCGTCCGGGTGGTGACTGGGAAGGTCCACCGGGCGCTCGACGTTGGGCTGGATCCACAGGCCCATCTGATGCGCCTGATGGAATCCAGGAGCTTTGCGCTGGGGGCGGTAGGCACGTATTCGATGTCGATATACTCCGACTGGGACGCTGCGGCCTGAGCGACGTCGCTGCTGCTGCTCGCCCAAAGCTTGCAATCGCCCCCCAGCAGCATTGGGTAGCCGGTGTAAGCGCTATCCTAGCAGTCGTCATCCCTGCAGAGACCAGCGGCAGCAGCATGGCCCGACGACGCCATCCCCGAGGCACAAGCAGCGAGAGCGGCTGTAGTGGATCTGTGACTGTTCAATAACTGCCGATTGGCTGTGCAGTGACTCGTTTTATAGCGTGTTCGGGAAGTGTAGTACTCCGGAGGGCCCATGCATAGTCTTGTCTGCTGCAAATGGGCGTGTTCTCGTTTTTCTGTTCCACGCTTGTCTCCTCGCCCTCGAACCGCAGGATCGAGGCCGAAAATATTGTATCAGTGTTTTTAAAGCGAAGCTTTGTACCTCTACCAGCCAAGGGTTCTGTCGTGTCCGTCGTTGTAAGCAAAAAACGATCCCGATGAACCGCTAACAATTGCAGGTATAGCAGTATAGCTTACTTGAATTCAGGCATTCAGCGTACAACCATAGAGAAAGGAATTCAACAAGAGGGGACACTCCCATAGGGCCCAGCGGCCGAATTGACTGCAGCGTGCCAAGCGGTCGGTGTCGATCACTTGCATCACTTCCGGTTTCGGGCGCGCGTATTTTGAACGCAAGCTAGCACGCCGGCTGAGCCCCCCCCCCTTTTCCTTTTTTTTTTGCTCTTCGTGCATAATCGGTTTATTATTGAGTAAAAATGATTGCGAACGATCTCGTAAAGTCCCATCGAATCTGTGCCACGTACAATTTCACAAAGTACACGCAAGGCCTTTTGTGCAATGAGGAAATATTTATTTTGCTCTATATAAAAGCTCGTTCCGCGCTTTTTGTGCGTTCATCCAACGTTGTGACACCAGCAGGTAAGGCGGTAGTTCCTGTATGAAGCTCCACCGGACGGTACCAGCTGAAAAAAAAAAGTAAATTACAAGCATGTTACATTTGCAAGCACGTAACAGCATGTTACAAGCATGCGTCATTTTGGTATTTAGACATAGGAATACTGCGAGGCGAAACCTGCGAAAGCGGTGAATGGGCGGCATTACAAACAAAAGCAATTCGCTTTTACATACATGGCGTAGAAAATACCCGACTCATCCAAAACATATATGAAAACATCTGGTTTCCAAGCGTTCCCCAATTTCCGGGCATTATTTCCTGCACTTAGGCAGCACAAATACACGAGCGACTTCGCGTTTCCAAAACTTGGCCTCGGGCGACGCGACGGTACGCGACATACACAGAGACGGACGCAACAGACACTCAAGATAAATGCGTGGGTGCAATGCCCTTTTTCAGTCCTTTAGAAGACGTAATTTTCGAACTACAAGTTTCTCATATGTTCGTCGTTCGCGCGTTCTGCCGGCGCCAGCAGCACACCCCATGTTATCACTCTTGGCAATCGCCCATCGCGTTTTCAACAGGCGTGAGTACCGAAAGAAAGTATATGTTGTTGCGGAGCCACAAAAAACGTCACAGACTTGTCCCTCTAAGATTCATTACATGCCAAACTAACTTTATCACCACGGCCGAGCTGTTTATCGCTAACTGCGTCACAGCGCGCTGTGCGGCCAGCGTGCCTCAAAAGTACCCCATAAAGTAACGAAATTACTTTTCGGTAATGTCTGGCGTCAGAGAAAGCGGCACAAACTTCTCCTAGCAAGATGCACTATATAGACTACACACCAGTGACACCACGGCTGAGTTCTCGCTAACTGCGACACGGCGCCCTGTGCGGCCAGTGTCGCTCAAAAACCGAAATAAGTTACAATAGTCCCCTAGGAAGCGTCGGAAACATGTTTCAGCACGATTCATTTACTCAAATTAACTGCGCCAGGATGGCCGAGCTGTTTTTCGCTAACTGCGTCTTAGTCTCGGTCCCGTGCCGTAAGCATATAATTGCGTCGTAGACTGTGAAACAAGATTTCTCACCTTGCCGTAGTCCAATAGTGCAGTGGTGTCTTGTCCCAGTGCAGAAGGAACGCAAGAACACGCCGAGAGCCCAATAAATCAGGTTACATTTAAAAAAGAAAAAAAGAATGAGACAGACGGGGTCGCCGCGCGCGAGCGCTCAAACGCGCGCGCAGCCATCCTCGCTGGCTTCGGGGGAGTGTCTGGCAGATGACGCATGTAACTGGCGCGTCGTTGACCTGTGGCTAGGTAAGGCAAGGAAAATAAGTCGCAAAGCTTAAGCTCATTTATACGCAAAACGTTTTAGTTTTCGCGGCAAAGCATTCAAAAAATAAATGAATGCCTGTTAACTTAAGTTCACTTTCTTTTTTTTTCGATGCTCGCGGCAGCTAACGTTCGGTGTCAAAAGTATAGCGTGACGTATGGTGACGTGTTTCATGTTGCCAGTTTTTGCCGAGTGTCCCCTCTTGTTGAATTTCTTTCTCTATGGTGTAACGTTCGGTGTCAAAAGTATAGCGTGACGTATGGTGACGTGTTTCATGTTGCCAGTTTTTGCCGAGTGTCCCCTCTTGTTGAATTTCTTTCTCTATGTCGTCGTCAAGGTAAGCAAGCGGCACGCGCTCCCGTCTCCAGTCGTCGTCAAGGTAAGCAAGCGGCACGCGCTCCCGTCTCATGTCGTCAAGGTAAGCAAGCGGCACGCGCTCCCGTCTCCAGTCGTCGTCAAGGTAAGCAAGCGGCACGCGCTCCCGTCTCCAGTCGTCGTCAAGGTAAGCAAGCGGCACGCGCTCCCGTCTCCTGTCGTCGTCAAGGTAATCAAGCGGCACGCGCTCCCGTCTCCAGTCGTCGTCAAGGTAAGCAAGCGGCACGCGCTCCCGTCTCCAGTCGTCGTCAAGGTAAGCAAGCGGCACGCGCTCCCGTCTCCAGTCGTCGTCAAGCAAGCGGCACGCGCTCCCGTCTCCAGTCGTCGTCAAGGTAAGCAAGCGGCACGCGCTCCCGTCTCCAGTCGTCGTCAAGGTAAGCAAGCGGCACGCGCTCCCGTCTCCTGTCGTCGTCAAGGTAAGCAAGCGGCACGCGCTCCCGTCTCCTGTCGTCGTCAAGGTAAGCAAGCGGCACGCGCTCCCGTCTCCAGTCGTCGTCAAGGTAAGCAAGCGGCACGCGCTCCCGTCTCCAGTCGTCGTCAAGGTAAGCAAGCGGCACGCGCTCCCGTCTCCAGTCGTCGTCAAGGTAAGCAAGCGGCACGCGCTCCCGTCTCCAGTCGTCGTCAAGGTAAGCAAGCGGCACGCGCTCCCGTCTCCTGTCGTCGTCAAGGTAAGCAAGCGGCACGCGCTCCCATCTCCTGTCGTCGTCAAGGTAAGCAAGCGGCACGCGCTCCCGTCTCTAGTCGTCGTCAAGGTAAGCAAGCGGCACGCGCTCCCGTCTCCAGTCGTCGTCAAGGTAAGCAAGCGGCACGCGCTCCCGTCTCCTGTCGTCGTCAAGGTAATCAAGCGGCACGCGCTCCCGTCTCCAGTCGTCGTCAAGGTAAGCAAGCGGCACGCGCTCCCGTCTCCCGTCGTCGTCAAGGTAAGCAAGCGGCACGCGCTCCCGTCTCCAGTCGTCGTCAAGCAAGCGGCACGCGCTCCCGTCTCCAGTCGTCGTCAAGCAAGCGGCACGCGCTCCCGTCTCCAGTCGTCGTCAAGGTAAGCAAGCGGCACGCGCTCCCGTCTCCTGTCGTCGTCAAGGTAAGCAAGCGGCACGCGCTCCCGTCTCCTGTCGTCGTCAAGGTAAGCAAGCGGCACGCGCTCCCGTCTCCAGTCGTCGTCAAGGTAAGCAAGCGGCACGCGCTCCCGTCTCCAGTCGTCGTCAAGGTAAGCAAGCGGCACGCGCTCCCGTCTCCAGTCGTCGTCAAGGTAAGCAAGCGGCACGCGCTCCCGTCTCCTGTCGTCGTCAAGGTAAGCAAGCGGCACGCGCTCCCGTCTCCAGTCGTCGTCAAGGTAAGCAAGCGGCACGCGCTCCCGTCTCCAGTCGTCGTCAAGGTAAGCAAGCGGCACGCGCTCCCGTCTCCTGTCGTCGTCAAGGTAAGCAAGCGGCACGCGCTCCCGTCTCCTGTCGTCGTCAAGGTAAGCAAGCGGCACGCGCTCCCGTCTCCAGTCGTCGTCAAGGTAAGCAAGCGGCACGCGCTCCCGTCTCCAGTCGTCGTCAAGGTAAGCAAGCGGCACGCGCTCCCGTCTCCAGTCGTCGTCAAGGTAAGCAAGCGGCACGCGCTCCCGTCTCCTGTCGTCGTCAAGGTAAGCAAGCGGCACGCGCTCCCGTCTCCAGTCGTCGTCAAGGTAAGCAAGCGGCACGCGCTCGGCACGAGCGCGTGCCGAGCGCTCCCGCGTTCGTCGTCTTCCACAGCTGTCTGCGTTGCCGCTCATCATTCCAGCTCTTCTGTCGTCGTAATCGGGAGGCCGCATTACGCGGTTATGAACCATTGCTTTAGGCAGTATGAGCCCATTAGCAGTGCATCACTGCATGCTTCGCACCTCCCCAGGTTTCACGTTAGTGGAGCTGCATTTCGCTCAATGGGTCATTTGACACTTACGCATGTCTTCTTTCTTCATTCTGGGGTTTTGCGTGCCAAAACCGGTTCTGATTATAAGGCACGCCGTAGTGGAGGGCTCCGGATTAATTTTGACCACCTGGGGTTCTTTAACGCGCACTACAACGCAAGCGCACGGGCGTTTTTGCATTTCGCCTTCATCGAAATGAGGTCGCCGCGGCCGGGGCAAGGTAAATACACCTGGTAGTGAAGCTTCCATAGAAGCCCATACGTTCAAAACATGGCGGTTCATCGGCGGTTCATAAAACCCCTTGTTAGAAAGTAGCGACACGCTTTGATCTACGCCGCAACACCCTCGCCAGCGCGGTCAACCTCCGCTTTTTCTCCCCCTCTTTGAATGGCTTCGGCGCGCGATACTAACCCGTCAGGTGACCATGACGTCACGAACACGGCGCGAAACTTGCTTTCGCGCGCCTTCAGTTCCTCCCGCCCGCCATGCTCTGTCCAAGTGGTGGTCGCCGTGCCGCTGCGAACGTGTGTTTCCGAAGTTTTTCCATCCTTCCGTAGGAATCTGAGCTTCGTTCTCCGTGAAAATGCCTTACTGCTGCGCGTTTCAATGCAGCAACAGGTCAGAGAAAGGGCCAGCCTTATGTTCTATCCCCCGAGCTGAACGGAATGTCGTGCGCCGGATGCAGTGACTCCTTAACATCGGGAGAAGGGATTTCGCCTCTTCTAAGCACGCCGTTCTTTGCGAGGTGAGTGTTACAGCTTTCCTCATATTTGTGGGTGAAGTTGCATGGAGACTTTAATGCTGTTTTCATCGCCGGACTCTTCGTTCAGTTCAATACAGAGCACCGATAACTGTGCATATATATATAGTGCTTTTTTTTGAGTCACTGAAATTTTCGCTGACTCTTCGAGCCGTGACAAAGCTTTTTGTATTTTCGCGCGTGCGTTAGTTTTCAAATATATGTAATTTATGAGTTAATGCCTGGAACTCCTATCTTGTAGTTATGTGCGTGCGTGCGTGTATGCGTGTGCATGTATGTGTGTTCGCGCGCGCGCGTGTGTGATCCTTGGGCCTGATACTTGTGAAGCCAAGGAACTTTTTACTCTTGTTGCATGCTTATTGTATCTTTGCAAAGTTTCAATACGGCGTGCATCTTTTTGTTCACGCGTACACTTTATGTTGCGAAGGCATGAACCGCAATATATACGTACATAAGTGGTGTTTCTTTTAGTTACATGTATAATACAAATGTGCATTCTTGTGCCGCCTTCCCTTTCCAAGAGTGCAAACTAATTAAAATGGAAGAAATTTGCTTCTTACCACCCGTGTACTCAGAGATCACTGTCATTTAGCTCCATTTTACGAACGATCACTTTGAGCCAGCTCAGAACTCCAAGACCAACTTTGGGCCGTCCAGCGAGCCATGGATGCCGTGCGGGAGCAACAGCTCCCAGTGGCCATCTAGGCGGCCCCAGGCCCGGGCCTCCCAATCGCCGGATTTAAAATAAAGTTATGTCACTCACTCACTCACTCACTTTGAGCCAAATGTATTTGAAGCCTATGGAAAGAAAAAATTGGAGCCCAACGCAGTTCCTACTTTGTCCTCGCATCGGCCGCCTAAGGAACGAAAACCCCTGCGAAAGTAAAAATAAGTCGAACCGCTCAATGATATCTTGGCAGCCGCCGTGAAGTAAATAGAGCATACGCACGGAAGCGAAGTTACGTATCTGGCATCTATTGTTCGCGGATGCTTATAAAGTACAAGCCCCATTCTTTTCATAATCTCCCTGAATTCTGATAAACTCTGCATCTTGAATTCCATAATCAAGTGCCATATTCTTAGAAGTTTCCGTGTGAGCAATCAGCTTTTTTTTTTTTAGATTTAGGGTAGCCCCAGAGGTGATGGAATACAATTCTCGTCGTTTCATCGTCACGAAAATGCAGACGCGTGCGTTAAGTTCTATATTGGCTCTTTCGCAAACAAAGCATGTATTTTGCTCAGTGGCATTGGTACAAAGGCTCTTGGCCCACTCATTTCGGTGAATTCACTTTAAAAAAACTATCACATTTCTTCTTGGGGGACCTTCTTTAAGCTTTTTAAAAGCCACGACTATGAAACAAATTCTCGTGTATATTCCACGCTGCTTACATTATGTGCGTTCAATACACCTCCGCTTTACAGACAGCCCAAGTAGTGACGGAGAGGCAAACTGCTCAGCCACTGCTTGGTAATAATTTTCTCGAAGCGCTTCCAGCTTTTTTTACCGAAGCGTCTTCAACAAAAAAAAAAAAAAAAGAAATTCTCACGACGTTCTATCGGAAGCGTACTATCGTCACGACAGTTTTTCAAGTGATGAATTACCACATAACGCTTCAAAGTTCCCAATAAACAAGCGCGCGCATTGGTGCCAATGCGGCTGCAGCGAGCCAAAGGACAGTTCAGCGTGCCGTGCGCACCGCGCCGGCCCGAGGAGGGGAGAAACCCGAGAATTGAGAAGGAAAGAGCTGCATTGCATTGCATTACAAGTGATAGCGGCGTCAACGCCCGCCGCTATCGGTGGGCGCCGAAAAAAAGGTATTTATTGGTAACGATCAACTAAAATAAAGTTCTTTTCTCGCCATGAGGGGCGTATATAACATTGATTAGGAAATTTATTTTCGTTAAATGAATCTTACTGGGTATCTAACTAAAAAAAAAAACGTCTTTTTCTTTCGCAATGTTTGTTCTCTCCAAACATAGTCGCGCTTCAATCGCTGCTCCATAGTTGCTCTCATAACCACCCTTGCTGATGTTGGTGACAATTCGTTCTGAACCGTTTTTCGCCGGAAGCTTCGCGACCATTTGGGTCGACCTTGGCCGGGATTCGATCCCACTACCTCGTGCTCAGCAGCGCAACACGCCTTAGCTGACTAAGCCACCCCGGCGGGTACGCATAAAATGTAGTTCACCGCTCAAACGAGCCTACGACTTTTAACAGCGAAGCTGTTTAAGCCAGCCGTAATTTGTGGTGCATATCAAGAAACTATAGAGAAAGAAAATAAAATAAACTTTCTTGCAGAGGCGGGATTCGAACCAGTGCCTAACCCCGGTCCCAAAGCGGGCGTCGTAACCACTAGGCTATACAGCCACTTTTTTTTTTTTTTTTACAGCCACAAATGCCCAGCATGCATTTCTGCGAACCATATGATTGCGTTCGAGCGTCGTCGTCTTCGTCCACAGCTGGTGCGTTCGTACGCTCGTGCTCTGCGAGGTGCGCTATGAGTTTTGCGCGCTATGAGAGCGAGAGAGAGAGACGCATTCGCGGAGCGGGTCTACTGGAACGCGGTGTCGGTGTTGCAAGCTGGTGACCGTAAGTCCGAGACGCGCGAAAAGAAATTAGCATCATGAGTAATCAGATGAAAAGTTCGCCCGCACATCCGGAAAATGCTGGGCTACGATCGCCCAGCTTCGCTGTTTCAATCGTTCCGCGGCCGAGTGCAAGGTTAAGTGATTTATTTTCTGTGGCGATGCTGCCTTATCCGTGCTGTATTTGCTGCGACAAGGGAATCTTGCAACAGCTCTGAATGGAGCTGCAGTGTTTGAAATAAATAAAAAGAATGCGAGGCTCAACCTACTGATTCCCTAGTGTACACCTTGCCTTCATTATTTTTTTCGTAATAAACTCACAATAGAGAGTGCATGAAAACTATATTGAAGATGCCCGGCGATTTAGGCGGCGTGGAGCCACTGGCCTAGGTGACGGCCGCGAGTCCTCGGACTCGGACTGCCCACGGTTGATCGGCGAGGTCGTGGCTGAGCAGGGCCGCCAGCCATCGCGCCCTGCGGTTCGAGACTGCCATGTCTACCCAGTGTTGTACACGTACCTCTAAAACAGGAACGAAAGCTCTTTCTTCTTTCCTTCCCAATCTTGAAACGATTTCCCATTTCAAGTTAATTTAAAGGGGCCCTAAGCCACCCCTCGGGCTTGGTGAAATAACAGTCCGCGGGTAGCATACGCTGCTGTGAATATCTCAGCCAAGTTTTGCTGGCGTACACGGTGTGTGAAGCTCGCAAGCGGAGTGCGAAGTCACCTTTCACTCAAACGCGCTCGTTTCAACAGAAGCGATGATCCTCACTCTCTTCTGTGTGCTTTATTACGTAATAAAGCACATTCGAATACGTGGCTGCTATTGGTCGCTGCGGTCGGCTACACCACGGCCGCCGCGGGGTGCCGCCACGAGTCCATTGGCGGCTCGCTGTGGACAACGGCGTTTGTCTTACGTTTAGCGCGCCGTAGGCACCAAAATCGGAAGTCGTGGCGTCTACATTAACATCCAAAATGAAATGTGAACTGCGCGCCACGGTGACATTTTGAAGGTAGAATGTTGTGGCCCCGCCCCACTCCGCCGTAGCCTCCGCAGTGCAAGGCATTGAGAGAGGAAGGGGAGCACTGCGGAGGCCGTGTTTGATTGCCAATAGCTCCGCTTCTGCTGAACGCATTGAAGTACTTTTTGCGGCACAGTATTTCTGAAATAGCCTAATTTCACTTCAAATGTATTTCTCTACGTCGATAAAAAGTGGTTCACGGCCCCTTTAACGTGAAAGGAACGCGTTCCAGTTACACTTCGAACACTTGAACTGTCGTTACACTAACATTAGATTTGGTTTTTTAAATTAAAATATAGTGTCGGATAATCCTGAGGCGAAATAAAGTGAGCAATTGAATACTCGCATCGAACTACGTATATTATAAGAATTTGAACATCACCGGCAGCAGATTATCTGGAGATAAAAAGAATCCAAAGAAACACTTCTAGAATAATTTTTTCAGGGAGCACCTGACATACTCCAGACATTTCTAACTGCAACTTTGGTGCTCGTCTATTACAAGTGCAACACATATGGCACTGCGCCCCCGGCGGGCGCCTTGAAGTGAAAACCAGCATTCTTCATAGCGTCATGACGAATGTGAGTCATGTGAGGGCAGGAAATTTTCCATCCGGCGCGAAAGCCCTCGAGTTGCACTACGATCCTGACGTCATCGGTGCATGCCTGCATGGAGGAAAGAAACTGCAGGAGAGAGCGTCACGAGACAATCTTTAAGCCTAGTCATAAAAAACATAACGGAGAACTCGCGAAAAAAAAATGGCTGGCTCTTCCGTAATCGAGAGATGTAAGCATGACATGGCTACCGGCAAAGCAGATTGGTTGTGGATGATACTTGCCACAATCTTAAAATGGGTGTAGTGCATGTTCGCAACGGCACAACCCACCGCACCGCACTGCAGCACGCAATACTGTACGCGCTGCCCAGCTAGAAGAAGAAAACCGACTGAAGGTAGTACGACAGGCAGCGAAATACGCCGGGGAGACACAGTCCACTGCCCAGCTATAAGAAAAGCGCCTGAAGGAGGCGCCACACAGCATGGCGTCATCTCTCGAGGCGACGCAAAAACCGCGCCGCGGAACTCGCGGACCGCTGCCGTTCAAAACGAGCACAGGCAACCCTGTCTCAGCTCCAAAAGATGACAATTAAGTGTACGGTGCCTTTCGAACGTCGCTACTGGAAATGACAAATAAGATTTCAGCGTACTAGAAGTTACAGCTTCAGTGAGATTGTGAACAAACATTAAGAAGAACAAAGAAGCAATATGTTTTGTAACTTGTTTGGACAGTAACTAGCGTAAGTAATGCGGTCCTGTACAGAGGGTTAGAGGCCAGAGAGCGCATGTTCTTAACTTTTGACTGGTTGCTCGGATGACCTCGTTTTGTCCTCGCAAGAATGCCCGAATGTTCTCGTTTGAGTGCCCGGATAAGGGCTCTGACTCTTGGCTCAAGGTTACATGAAGGTCGCCGACAACGGAGATTTATTCAATGCTTAAAAATGCACCATAGTCACATGACACGCAAGCGGTAGTTCTTTGCGCCTCACGTGGTCGGCCATCCGTCCTGCATGGTGTGCTGTGTACGTGCGTGCGTCTGTTCAGTGCCGTGGAATGTTTACAGAAGGAACGCCGTTCCTTCTGCCGTTCCTTCGTACACCTAACGAGTTACAGTTCCACTGACCCTTAACGGAACGGCGGCGTTCCTCCGTTCCTCCCAAAAGCAACTAGTTCCAGGAACGCCGTTACGTACAACACTGTACAGTCTGCCACGTTCATCGCGGACTCCTGCGGCTCGCTGCCGGTGCATTAACACACCATGTGCTGCAATAAGTTACGTGAAACATTCATTCAGGGTATAAGCTCAGATTCGTGCGGAACTGTACGACAGTGTCTTAATCTTGCTGTCAGCTTTGTCAAAACCGACACCATTTGGGTCTACTTATATTATTATGGTTTTGTAACAGACGGTGAAAAGTAGGCATGAAGCGCGTTTTGAATACTCCCAGTTTATATGAAAATCCCGGATTCACTACCTATATCCCAACCTAACAATTGTGGGGTATTACGTGACAAAACCACGTCTTTTGCATAAGTTGAATAATGTTGCTTTTAAGATGCAGCTCAGTTCACTTCCTGAGATTGGGAGGGAAATCATAGCAGCCTTGCAACGTGTTCGTCATGCTACTGCATCGGCTACCATGTTGCTTGGAATAATACAGTGTCCCGGTATCCGTATGTTATGTGCAAATATGAACAGTCCCAGCGGAAAAGATTAGCACACGTGACTGGTGGCCGGAGCGGCACATTCCATTTTTCAAAGCAGGGGTGCTCGTCGGAAAACGTGT
The DNA here is from genome assembly GCF_013339745.2 of Dermacentor silvarum. Classification (NCBI taxonomy): domain Eukaryota; kingdom Metazoa; phylum Arthropoda; class Arachnida; order Ixodida; family Ixodidae; genus Dermacentor; species Dermacentor silvarum. Next base: position 251,710,327 of record NC_051154.1, read on the forward strand.
CGTGATTTGTGTAAGGAAGCATGTTGTACCTTGTCCTTATAGTCACCAAACATAAAGAAGTTGCATAAGGACACCAGGCGAACCTAATATATCCCGCATGAAAACAAAAACAAAAAAAAAACAAGAGGGTTCACACATTTCTTTTGCAGCTTCTAAATAAGCCAGACACGTTAAAACTGCGCGATAAATGATGAAGGCAGTTGCGCCGCTTCCTGTCATAGTCGGTTTTGCGCACAGTATCTACACCCATCTACCCCAACCGACGCGGAAACTTACGCCCCTATTCCGCCAATGTGTCAAGAATAAGTGAATGGGCTCACACTTAAATATACGTGCACTTTATACGCACAATAAATGGCTGACTACACCGATAGCGCACGAATGGTTGAAACTGAATGTTTCGTGACGGTCCACGAGAGTAAGCGAGTTACTACCGATAATACATATCTGCTACAAAGTATTACAGTGTACAGAACAGCTACGTTTAAAGCCTTGTGCGCAGCAAGAACAAACCTAACGAAACTGAGCACAACCGTGAGCGATTAGGCAGAAAATAATCAAATAGTGACCGCACCGAGAAACTTTACTGAGTCAAAAATATGACAAGCCGCTGCTTCAAATTATTTGCCAAATAAAGAATGAAGAGCAAAACACACTAATCCTGATTCATTTCATGAGCGGAAAGTTTGGAATTCATATTTAGCCCCGCTTTTAGAGCAAGCACCATATACGCTGCTCGCGCCATTTGGACGTAGCTTAATCATCTCCGAAAGCGCTTTTACATGTTCTCTGAAGCTGTGGCCAAAGCTTCGTGACGTCCACCCAGTCAACGTCTACAATATCTCCCAAAACAGAGGTTTCTTAGCCGCACCGGCGTCATAAACATCCATTGTAAACACGGAGGCCACGGAGGCAGTTGAGGCAAGCAATGGACGCGTCACCACGTGATCAAACATGGCAGCGCCCACGGGATCGCCGCGAAAAGGGTCAATACATCGCCGCGTGGGCTCAGAGCTTCATTTCACATCGCTGTGGGTCGAACTATATAGGCTTTTGCCTTCACATTCTTCAAAAAAATTCTAGCATACCCCGTAATTTCTTTCTCCTGTGTCCACGCGTTAGACACTGAAGCCAGCAAAGGTAAATATGCGTACAAAAAAAAAAAAAAAAAAAAAAAAAAACTCATCACTATGCTCTTTGCTTTGCGGGTTTTGTTTGGCTTAAAGTAAGTCCCCGCGAATGTATATAAAAAACCAGAAAGCAAGTTCCCATTCTAGAAGCCTTTTGAATTTAGCTTCTCTTCTATCGTAATAATGGAGAGGCCTCTTGTGTCGTGTGCTAAACAGCTTCACTCGTCATCCACCTTCACAGAGTGGAATGGCTCACGATTTCTTTGCTTCCCGCGAGTTCTAGCCAGTTTTACACCAAAAACTTCATACCATGTTGTTACGCAATCTGTATGTGACATATAAATTGTATCGTGCGTTTCTACAAAAATGAAAACTACCCAGCCCGAACCTCAAATGTATGACGAGCCTTTATCAATTAAATATAAACGAAGCGGGGTCCACTCATCATCTCTCGCTATTGGCTTGCGTGGATTCTCAGGTAACTGAGGGATTGTCAGGGAGCAAACAGTGCACAAATGCAGCAGTAATTTTTTGTTATACGTTGTTTTCGTTGGAAAGGTGCGCGGCGGTAGCGCGACGGTACGGGAGAGCATGACGTCATACCAGCTGTGGCGGCGGCGATAGCGCGGCCGTGGCGTGATGGCGCGGCGCACCTTTCTAGTACTATCGCAACCTGTCCACTACTAGCACAGATGACGTACACGAGCATAGGCGTAGCTACAACCAAGTTTAAACCTCGACATAGCCAAGTTCAACCTAGCTACAACCAAGAGACGCAACCAATCGGCCAGCTTCGCTGTGTCTTGAGCTTTGCGTGGCCTAGTGCAAGCTTTCGCCTTTTTTTAAATAAAAAAACTGCCGTTTTGAGGGGGGTGCATCTTATATAAAGGTGCGACTCATAGACCGGAAAATACGGTATTTAAAAAGTCGCATAATTTACATACTGCTATTTTTACCGAAACTAATTACTGAAAAACAGGTGCTTTCCTCAAATAGTCAAGGCCTTCAGCAAGTGCTCCCCCTCCCACGAAAAGAAATTCTGGGTACGGGCCTATCTTTCTGTTATTTTTCGTGAAAACTACCAACATGAGCGACGGCGGCTTTGGATTGAGGCAGGCGCCATCAAACGCCGTTTCAACTGTTTCTACAGCTTCTCCGGCAAAGTATCCGTGTGCATTTTATGGAAATCGAAAAAGGCAAGGCTTCTGTGTAGTAATAAATATATACATGTTTTTAGTACCAGAATCTATGCAGCCGGCATTTTTTCGTGAGCGCTAAGAATAATATTAGTGCCAGCCGGCGTATAATTGCCCACTGGGTTTGCAGCGATGTGTGCTGGTTTTGACAGCGCCTGGTGACAAAATGAAAAGGTAGAAAATGACAATGCTAATGTACAATCTCACACCGAACATAATCGATTAACATTTCGAGTTTACAGCAGGAATAGCGCATCGACGCTACATCGGCGTGTCGCTGCGACCGGCCACACGAGCATTGGTTATATGCAGCTTCGATTCCAGGCAAAATGATGTCGGCTAGAGTAAAGTGATGTGCAATATGTGCACTTTATTAATAGCGAAACTATTAAAGCTGAAACAGAAACGTCCCAAGTTCGCACAAAAGTCAGCGCCGTTGCCTAGCAACAACCAAGCCACAGCCGCGCACCACCTCGCCTAGCCGTGCATGCGCCGAAGCAGTAGCGATGACGTCACCTCGCGTTGCCTAGTAACCGCTGACGCAGGTGCGCGCTGGCTTCGCCGGACCACGGCCGCTGGATAATTTTTTTTTTATCCGGGGGCCGTGGCCGGACACAGAAACGGCTCCGCCGAGCTCCCGCCAGCTACGCGCTCCTGTGTCGTGACGTCATCCCCGCGTGTCGTCTGCTGCGCGCCGCCCGTGCACTGTCCATAGCTTCCGCCCAGTGTGCATGCGCTTAGACTTCGAGTTTGCCATAAAAGGGGCTGCTCCTAGGCGTGTCAACTTTCGCTAGATATCGAGCGGCTAGCCTCTAACGCGTTCAGCGTCAGCAAGCGACAGCGTTCTTGGCACTATGCCAACCTTGGTTAGCCTGTCTGCGTTTGTGGCATGCCAGGAACGCTGTCGCTCGTAGGCGCCGACGCGTCCAACGCTAGTCACGCTAGCCAAATGATCGCTGGAGAATACCTTGCCTATACATGCGTAGTTAAGTTAAACCAAGTTAAGACCTAGCAGCAACCAAATCAATACCTAGCAGTATCAGCCAGTAAGACTCAAGATCGACAGTTTCGCTGTGCCTAAGCTTTGCACGACTAAGTGCAAACTTGCCCGTTTTTTTTTAAATTCACCGTCGATTACGATACTCCTTTATGCAAAATTTGAGCGCAGCTGTATACGTGTTTTCATTTCGCGATATACTGAGTGGCGCGGACGATCTGTCTCGTGCGGCACGTTGCAAACCGAGCGAAGTGCAAACCGAGCGAAGTGTGGTGCCACTGCCTGGCTATAATCGGGAGATCGCGAGAGGCAGCGCGTGGGTGACGCGTGGGAGCGATTCTTAGCAGCCGCCGCAATCAGACCTCCGCTTATGCTGCGTTTTGTTTCCATATGTGATACCGGTGGCGTCATCGGTGAACAGACGACGCACGCTACTCTGGCGCCATCTCGTAGCCATCGTCGCCGCAGAGCCCGTCTTGCGCGACACTACGCTTTTCTTCTCACGCTTTTTCATCCTTCGCTGTGCTCATTCGCTCGGTTTCGTGGGACGCCGAGGGACGACGCCGAAGCTCGCCGCGGGAACTGGCGCCTATGAACTGCACTCTAAACCATGTCCACGGTGCAACGTTTCGCACCAACGATAATCTCTCACTGTGCTTATCGCTCGGTTACGAGGGACGCCGCGGACGCCGCAGGAACCGGCGCCTAAGAGCTGCGCTCTAAAAACATCCAATAGGTGAAAGGGTGAAATTCCAAGAAAATTCGGCAGACCCCATATCACGACGACTGTCTACGGCAATGTGTTTAGCGTTGAATCAGCATAGCGAAACAACGTATGGCCACCGTCGAAACGAGTTATGAAGTGTGTAATGCGGCAGGATTTGTATATCGCGTTTCCGTAAGAGCACTTGGCTCCATCTAGCGCCGGCGCCACTAAGGCTGCGTGCGACGCCGGTGCGCGCCAACGCCAACACACGCATCATGCGGCAACAAGGCGCGCTTCTTTCTGGACACGCTGCGTCATGTAGTGGCACTGTCGAGAATTACGCGCGTTGCCTCCGAGACGAAAAGTGTGGCGCAGCGGTGACTGCGAACGGTGAGCACTGTTTCCTCGCTTGCCGCACACTCAGCGGCAGTGACCCAAGTTGGCCACATGTTCATTGAAGAGCTGCACGTACCCACTGCATTCGTGGCTTAACTCGCTAGAGCGTTGGTGTGATAGGCGTTCACTGAAAAGCGGCACATACCCAGTGAATTCGTGGCCCAGCCTGCAAATGCGTCGGTCTGCTGTCCTTGAGAAACCCTCGTGACGTGGGCTCGTTTCCCCATCGGAGAAAGTTAAGGGATGTTTCGCCACTGGGCGGCACATTCCCAGTGGCACATACCTAGTTACCCAAGTGGGCGTCATAGACATTCATTGAAGAGCGGCACACACCTACTGACACATACCCAGTGACCCAAGTTGGCGTCACAGATTCTTCGGACAGCGGTGCCTACCTAGTCTTGCATCTACACATGACCAGTGATTAGGTGGCGATGATGATTTACAGGCATTCCCTTTGAAACGTGGCGGTGACAAATAGTCACCTAGCCTGCTTGATTTAATCAAGTATGCTATTCGTGTTTTTAATATAGTATTTTTGCCTACATTTCATTAACCTTTCTTTTTAATATCTACCTTGTACCGCTACCTATGACTGTAAGAGATCAAATCAGGTCGTATCAATCTCTTCCTGCTTTTTTTCCCAGCAATACTCTAAACGTCTCCTGCTTATCTTGTCTGCTGACCGGTTATGTTTCCGTTCACTTCAAAGCAAAGTGCTTCTTTAAGGTTTACGTTACCTACTGTTCTCACTGGGTGAATCCCTTCACATTCCGTTAGGATGTGTTGAGTGGTCTCCGGGTCTTTGCTACAGCATACACAAGCCTCATCCAGTTCCGAATATTTGCTCCGGTATGTTCTTGTCCTTGGGCAACCAGGTCGAGCCACAAATAGCGAGGCTCTGCCCTTCGTGTTATCGTATAGATTTTCCCTTCCGATTTCTTTTTTTTGTCTCGTTATTGTAAATCTCCGAGGTCTTTTTCGTTTCCATTCTTTGAATCCAATTCGCTTTCTGTTTCTCACTTTCTTTCTAATCACTCCTGGTTGTCTGCTTATACTTTCAATTACCCCGTACTTGGTTGCCAACTTCCTTAACCTCTTCCTTTTATTCCGTGTCCACACTTTTTAGGTACAGATACTTGTGCACTTTACCCTTACAAAAACTTTAATGTGTTTTATTAGAAAGTCTTTCGAACTTGTTCAATAGAATTCTATTTTGTTTATTTTTACTGCTTATAGAATTTTCCTATAGAGTTCCAAAAGCTATTATGCCACCGCGTTCTTATAGGAACTTTGAAGACACAATTCTATAGAACATTCCTACGGAATTCCTTTTCAGATTATAAAGGCACAATTCTATAGAACATCTCTATGGAGTTGCGTTAACGATGCTAAAGGCAAATTTCTTTAGAATATTTCTCTGCAGTCGCTTTACAGACCCTAAAGACAAATTTCTATAGAATATTTGAGACTCTAAAGGCAAATCTCTATGAATATGTCGATGTTTGTAATGTGCTTGCACCGTATATACTTGCGTAATGAACGCACTTTCTTCCCAAAAAAATTGAAGCAAAGTTGGGGGTGCGTTTATTACGCGGGGTAAATTCTATGGGAACTTTTTTTGAAACAGCAAAAATTGAAACCTGAGTCCGTAATTATTTAAAAAATGCATTAGATAACTTATCCTTGTAATAAAAATAGACGTAAGCTACATTTGCAAACCGTAACAGCATTTTTATTGCCCATCACCACGCATTGAAACCACCAGACCTGTCATCCAGGTCGATGGCGCTTTATTCACACTGTGGTTCCTGAACAGTTCGTCCTTGAAGCCACATCCGGACGTCTGCTATTATCGCTAACATCACAATGAAGCGCTGCTCTTCGGCAACTGTTTTGACAAGCACGTTCTGTGCGTCTCTTTGCTCGACTGTCTTGCTCATCAGCATGGTAGAGCAGCGGACTACGCAAACCATGTGCCGGCCTCCCCCCCCTCTTCACTTGGACGCTCTCAAGCGCCGCGCCGTGCATCGCGCGCGCACGCTCTCCTTTTAAGTCAGAGTAGCGTCCGTAAACTGCGTTAAGTACTTCTGCGGAGAGCCAGTTACCATTTTTCTCTCTCCCTCGAGCCTGCGCGGTGCCCTTGCGCCGGCACTGGCGGCAAGCATGCAGAGAGCAGGCTGAGCGTTATCGCAATCGCTGCTTCCATCAGATCCCAAGCCTCCCAAGCGACTGTGATGAAAGTGCAGCCTTTTCTTACCGCATGCTTCCCGCCAGTGTTCTCTCGTCATGACTTTGCCATGGACGTGCATCGAGATTCAATGCGCTTGCTTTAAACACATGTGCGACAGTAAAAGATCCTAGTCTCTTCAAAAAACAATAGCACGACCGTTCGATCGTGGGACCGCACAGTAGCAAACTTGTGGGTTCGTTCATTATGCGAGGAAAAAAAAATCAGATTTTTCGTGACCAATTTGAAGGTGCATCTATTACACAAGTAAATAAGGTACTTTACTGAGCTTCCAGAGAACTGTACTGTAGGCATTCAGGATTACAGTAAATGCAGTGGCAAAAATATAGCACTACAACCACAAAGTGATCTGTTTTCAATGTTTATTGAACTTCAGACTAGATACAAGCTTCATACTTGTTACATACCGTACACGTTTCAGACTATAAAAGTCGGCATACATGTTTCACACTAGAACTTGCAACACACAAACTGTAGCTGCTAATGTGCTTCTCGGGTCAAGCTGGTGGTGCTAACGTACGAAACATGAGGAAAAAATATCAGTGGCAGACTTGACTGGAGTTGACAACTGACAAAAACAGGCTTTCTTGTCTTAACAATAAAGCTTCGCATGAAAACTGCAGAAGGACCTGCTATTCCAGCAGTGCACATTCAACGGTTGAATACTAAAGCCCGAAAATAAATTCATATGAATGTGCACAAATATATGTGCACTGCAATGTTATGTCTCCAGCCCCACAAAACCATACTAAACTTACAAAAACACCGCATTTTGGCCTATGTTTAATAAAAAGAACACTGGCATTCCTTGTAAAAATGAGGCAAATAGTGGTACTCGTAGAGAAGTACGCCATATATTCTACAAAGCTTAAAAAGCTTGAATTTTGTTCTAAGGGAAATCATTTTGAGATCGGACCCAGTATTCAAAAATTATGGTGGGAAATACAAACCAGACCAAGACACACAATACTCACTTCTTTCTGGGCTTTTTACGTGCCAAAACCAGTTCTGATTATGAGGCACGCCGTAGTGGAGGGCTCCGGATTAATTTGCACACAATACTTAAGAAAACGTTATCAAATTCAGTCCCGTGGTTGCCGAGAAAAACAATTTCACTGCTGACATGTATAGGAGCTCCTGATCTAAATCGTTTTCGCACACAATACTTAAGAAAACGATTTAGATCAGGAGCTCCTATACATGTGAATAGTGAAATTGTTCTCGGCAACCACAGGACTGAATTTGATGACATCTGTTACGCTGACAAAATTTTTAAATTGTTTTCTTACATTTAGGCCATGAATTTTTATTAGGAATTGATGAAAATTGCAGAATTCTAAGAAAAAAAAACTTATTCAGTTTAGAACTGTAACTCACGAAAAAAAAAGAACAAATGATTGACAATTATGTTAATTCTGCAAATCGGACTTGAGCTTTAGCTGAGGACCAACTCCGATTTCCATCATCAAATACATTTAAAATGAAGAAATGGTTTTGAGACAACCACAGGGCTAACTTGAATTAAATCTGTAGCATTTGAGAAAGTTAAGTTCTAGTGGTTGTAGGAAGAATTTCGATTTAGAGCCTAGGAGTAAAAGTTATTGAAAACAGACAGATAAAAAAAAAGGCATGAACTTTATTAATCAACAATTCTGCACCAAAAACGCATATCACATTTCTGCAGACTGGACCAGCTATGTCTAAAGTCAAGACATTTGATATATGAATGTACAGCTTACATAAAATTGTTCCAATGTTTATAAGCGTTTTGCACGTCCTACTCACAAATTAGTGATTGTATTTTTAGAGCAGCGTATGATACTCAAATTTTTCCAAATTTAGTTATGGATTAAGCGCAACTAACAGAACTGTGATATAGTTCTTTTTTATTTATAAGCGAGTTTTTAACTTTAGAGCTTCAATTCCTGAAATTTTGCTTTTTTTAAATGTATAAAAAGTCAACTAGTTGCCTAAATAAAAAATGTTTCATCATGCTATGCGAATGATGCCTTTTCTTGCTTTTTTGTATAACATGTTTACTTTGATGTATTAATACTTGCTCATTTTACCTAATTCCTTCCTGGAGGCCTGTAAGGTTTTAGTAAGGTGTAAATAAATAAATGCTATAAATAAATGAATAAGTAAACAAATAAATATTGTGGTTTGCCTCAGCATTCCAGCTTCCACCACCAGCATGACCTGTATGGAGCTTTGGCTTCAGCTCACATGTTGCAAGTTCATTCTTACATGATCGCCCGCTACTTCACTTCCCGGGAAAGCAGTGAGGAAATCCGAGTTTTTAGCCTCGTTGGTTCCGCCCGGCACTCGGCAATGGTAAAGCCTGCAAAATACAATTTAAAATATTTTTAAAAAGGTGTAATGAACATTCAGCCATAATGCATAGGCAGGCACAAGCATGTCACAAATATATACATCTATACGCATGCTATATTTATATGTATATAGTTGTAGCACTATGCTAAGTTTCATTTAAGTATTTCAAAAAAAATTATAACAACAAAGTGGCAGAACGCCTCCCTGACCGATCTGCAGCAAAAAGGGGCAGTTCTCAAACAGTCACGTTTGAGAATATTTTCACTTTCCCAAGATTTTGTGACACTAGCACTGGGCCAATGCACCTGCCACTAGAACGTCATTGCTAGTGGTGACAAAAAAGTATCTCCAAAAGACAGCAGTCCAGCCACACATTAATGTCATCTTGCAATGACAACACAATCCCATTTATAGCATAAGCAAGTAGGAACAGTCATGAACTAAGACTCCTATAGAGACCTCACACTATGCATAGCAAACAGATTTTTGGAAGAGAATGACCTACTGGCTTCTATTGCTCAGTGGGCGAAAAAATGAATATTACATCCGCCAGTGGCCACAGTTGGTATGTACTATGTTTAACATGACAGACAGACAGACATGAACTTTATTTGGTCCTGAGGAACTACGTGGGGACCCCCTGTGGGAAGTCCGTAGTAGTCGTTGGCCGCGTCCACGTAGGGGCAGGAAGACCGTGGTCCTCAAGGCAATAGGTATCTGTTCCATCGGAACCAAACCCCTAACGCCCTGTCTCAACGGCCTGTACAGCAATAACTCAGACTTGGTAGGTGAGAGGCTGAGCCCTGTGTCAGTTAAGAATTCTTCCGTTACATTTAGTGCTTCCTGTAGTGCCTGTTCAACGTCCGCGTCTGATTCACCTGGACACCAAATCGTGATGTCGTCTGCGTATATAGCATGGCCAATGTTTTGCACAGAGGATAGGTGCTCTGAGACTCCCCTCATGGCAATATTAAATAAGAGAGGGGAGATTACTCCCCCTTGCGGGGTCCCTCTTGCCCCCAATTCAAGCTCATCAGATTTAATTTGCCCAATTTTGATGGTAGCAACTCTATCCTTAAGGGGAGATGCTCCTCAGAAACATTTCTTTTTAAATAATGATGCTGGACGAATGAAAATTCTACCACCTATAGAGCTTGATCTCTTCATTCGAAATATACTTTTAGTTTTAGGATATCTCGATGTTTTCATGTCCTAACTGCCATGTATAAGTGAGCAGCAGTGAATGTTTGTGCAGCTGCTGGACTTAGTAGTTAGCATGAAAGAGCAGTGCAAAATTATTTTTCTTAACCCTAACACTCCACTGAGTGCTAATAAGCAAGATAATGTGATTCCCTTTACAGGAAACATTTTAAGAAAATTTCGTATCTGGTGCTTCATATTCAGTGGCTGGTGCCCGAGTACATTAAAAATTTTCATCCTTAAAAAAATGAAGTGATTGCATTAAATCCTAGATAAGTGCATTCCACATATCCTAAAAATTACGCCCATCAAATGTGGTCTTGATTGGACCACAATAAGTACATAAAATGTTGTGCACAAACGCCTTGTTTTGCTCAAAATATGAAGTTGAGAAAAATGCGATTGAAAGTTATAAAAGTTATTTACTTCTGTTAATTATTATTATTACTTCCCGGGGAGATTGTGATGCGGCAAAGCTAACCTCGGAGAAAAAAAGCTTAGGCCTACCACCTTGCGCGAGCCCAATGGCGTGCGACACCGCGGTTTGACGCATCGCGCGCTTGAAAATGTGTCATATCTGTGCCTTTTCTTCCCACCTCGAGTGCTTTAACCGAGTTTATTATACTTTTCCCGATCATTTCTGGCTCTGGTTTCTTTATATGTGAATAGGAGAGATCAATGTTGCTGAAACAACTAAAAACACAAAACCTATTTCTTTAATGAAAATCGCCGTTTTTTGACCCGCCTCTCCCCTTAATTAAAAACAATTTAACATATGTGTGGAATCTCCGTCCCAAATTTAGCTCCAAGACTGCCTCAAGTATGAATCTATGTGAGATATTGTCAAATGCTTTAGCCAGATCCAGGGCAAGTATTCCCCTAATATCTCTAGTCCTGCGGTCAATAATTTGGCATTTGATGAGAAGCATCACATTTTGTGTGGAGAGTGCGGGTCTGAAGCCTACCCATATTGTAAGGAAATATTTCCCGGCACTCGATATACTTTGAAATCCTATTGTGAATAGCATGTTCTGCAACCTTAACCGCACAAGAGGTGAGCGAGATCGGGCGCAGGTTTTCCGGAGCTAGAGGTTTCCTTGGCTTAGGCATGAGGACCACCGAAGCAGTCTTCCAGGACGCGGGAACCGTGCCCGATTCCCATATCCTGTTGATTTCTTCCTTCAACTTCGTGATCGACTCATCATCCAGGTTGCGAAGGAGGCGGTTGGAAATACCATCCGGCCCGGAGGCTGAGCGGTCATTAAGGTTATGTAATACCTCTCTGATCTCAGCCTCTGTAAAGTATTTAACATGCCAGTATTCAGTTTCTCACGTAGAGCTTGTGATTTTGGGCAATCTGGATAACGATCTATGTATCTATTGCATGGGGACCAACCTGACCATTTTATGGTTGTTCTCACAGAATATCTTAGATAACTGCCAACTTGTGGTATTTGGAACATAGTCGCAGCGTCACTGTCAGATACAATGGACAGAATATATTTGTGCTTTTTTAATTATCAAAACAATCACCGATTTCTAATCTAGGATCAGTGTATGTAGTCGGGAGCGAAAATTTCTGGACCAAAGGTGCCACGATTAAATTTTTTCTTCGCAGCCTGGGCATTCCGGCTGAAATCAAGAGCGCACGCCTACGTGCACGTGTTTGACCAATGCAACATACTAAGCCAATTCGAGGCCGTGGAGCTGTGCTTGAATATATTGAAATTTTTTGCTGATGCCGTGGTCTCAAAACTTTTACTTCATGTCTATACATTGATGTCTATACTTGATGTCTATACATTACTTGAGACTGTACATCGGTGTCTATCCTGGGCTTAATGCAGAGTATTTCGATTCGCAAATAAAAAAAAATTTTTGTCAATTTTAATTCAAAAGGGTCCTTCATGCAACACATGTGAAAAACAGAAAATAAAAATTATGCTCAGGAATTAAGGAAACTTGAAAGTTTGTTGCATTAAAGTTCTATAGTTCAGGCAGAAGATTTGAAAAGAAATAAGGTGCCTGAAACTGGTCGAAACAAACAAATTTTTTATTACAGGAGGTTGCGGAGAATTTAGTAAACAGGTTGTGGCCCATTTTTTTTATGTGGTATTCCTCACCGATTTTGTTGGTCAGTTGGTTGCCGTAGGTGAACAAAACAGATGAACAATGTAAATCAAGTGCACAGCCCCAGTCCCGTCTATGCATTGTGAAGTGGGACAAACATACTGGTCGCTTGAGTAAATTATGGTGTTCTCCTAGGTTCGTGTTGAGGTACCAGCCAGTCTGCCCATGTACATTTGACCAATTATACACATGATCCCAGGAATAGACTACACTACCCCTGACAGACACAGGACAAATTTAGCAGTATCTTTATTAAAGCAAGCCTCCCTAGCCAGGGTGCCTTTCTTAGTTCACTCATAGACTGCTATGCACATGTATTTCTAGTGAAAAATAAAGTAGGCACGATATGCATGGTAGTCTACAAGTGAATTGAGAAAGGCAAGCAGGCAAGGGAGGCTTGCTACGTGAAAGATACCAACAAAATTGTCCAGTGAGTGTCACATGCAGTGTACTGTATTCCTTTCACATGTGGTCAAACTTACGTAGGGCAAACTGGCCGGTGTCTCAACATGTGCCTAAGGGATCACCATATTTCACTCGAAAGACCAGCATGCTCGTCCAACTTGGCCATGCATTGCCAGTATAGGGCTTCATGTAGGATTAAGATCGTTCATCTGTTTTTATCCATAGCGAAAAATTGACTAGAGAAATCAGTGAGGCATACCACACAAATAGGAAGACAAGTATGAGCGAGCCCTCATTAATTAGCCCTCAATCATTAGCCGGAGACGGACCATGCACAGAACGGCAATGTGCATCGATGGGCGCGCTTCGGTGCGGTGCCCTTTACTGCCCGCAGTGTGTAATTTCCAATTAAGGAACAAGAACGGAGTGACTCGGGTGTTTCTTTCACCGACAGGGTTCTCGGGGAAACGTAACATGTCGCATAGTGGAAGTGTTCGTGCGTTATTTGTTTATTCTTTTTCTTACTCTCCCTCCATCTCTCCAAATGTTCCGAGACACGCAGGCAGAGAGTGAGAGAACTAGTGACAAGTGAGTGACAGCCCAGTTGACCCAATCAGGTCACACTGGTGTCGTGATTTACCGTGAGGGGATTTGGGAGGAGCAAGAGAAGGATGAAAACCTGGCTCCCGAACCCTCACAAGTGTTCTGGACGCAGGAAAGGTGCTCTGCACTGCCAGCTCTGCTGAGTTAAGGCGCCGGTTTCAGTGTAAACAAAGGGTCTGGACGTACGAGCAGTGTTATGCACTATCGGCTATGTCGAGTATTAGGTCAGACTCACTGTAAATAGCTGTCAATGTATATACCGTGTACATAAAGTCATATCTCCAAGTGCAAACGTCTATGGCGTCCCATCTCTGATGGAAGAGGAGGAACAACGACGGCAGCAGCTGAAGAAAAGTTTCGGAACCAAGTAAGCTGGTCACGCCAGCTTGGAGCACTCTGTGCTAAAACAAGAAGAACGAGGAGAGGGAAATTTTAGTCATACATTGCGCATAACTTCGCTGCTTTTATCATAAGCAAGAAATGTACAAACCGACTGCTTGGATGCAGGGAATAGTTGGAGAGGTGGAGCTTGCTTGATGTCGTGTCAAGCATTGGGGAGAGAGAGATAAAACTTTATTTTGTCCATGATGGGGTCTGGGGGCGGCGGGGGTTGGGAGACTAACCCCCAGGCCTCCCCTTCCTCAGACGGCGGCCAGCCCTTGTTTTCTGGCGGCGTCTTCGGCCATCCGGACAGCCCAGAGCTGCTCTTCTGGGTCCAAGCTGAGCAGCAAAGTCTCCCACTGCTCAGCCGTAGTTATGATGTGTGTAGTGTTAGTGCGGTGAGTGTTGGTGGGTGTAGCTTTCGGGCATGCCCAGATGTGTGATCGAGGTCAGCGCGGGCCTCGCAAGCTTTGCAGAGTGGGGAGTATGCATCGGGGTAAATTCGCTGGTATAGCACGGGGTTTGGGAAAGTTCGCATCTGAAGTAGTCGCCAAGTGGTGGATTGTGATTTATTCAGTGTTTTGTGTGCTGGTGGGTAGCGTAATCGCTCTCTGCAGTAGTGGAGGAGGATTTCTCTGAATGTGACCATGCGGTCGCGTGCGTGTCCGCGGTGCAGAACTAAGGGCTCATCAGGACTGGAAGACGCAGGAGACGGATGATGCGCCTGGTGTGCGAGAGCTCGGGCGGCATCGTGGGCAGCTTCGTTTCCAGCCAGACCCGAATGACCAGGGGCCCAGATGATCTGTACGCAGCATTGGGGACACCCATATAGTGGTGATGGTATAAAACTTGTGTCTTGTTTTTTTCTCCGCAATGGCTCTGACGAAGTGACAGAGGAGCATTGCGCCAAGAAGGCTGCAGCAGAGAGAGCTTGCAGTACTTCGGGAACAAGGGAGCGACAGACCGTAACGAGTTGAGCGATAGGTCTTAATTTTAACAGCTGATGCTGTCTTTGGCATAATACTAATAACTACAAGTTGCATATATCTACTAGGGGTTCCTTGAAATTTCCAGTTTTTTCTTTTTTTTTCACACCATGCTGTGACTTATGTGCAAAAAGGCATGGAATGTTTTTATTCATCGCATGATCAAAAGCATTTTTCATTGATTCACTATTTTTTGTATTTTAACTACTGCACACTGGCTTTAGAATCCTTAACTATTGCCATGAAGTGTGCAAACGTTGATATAGCTAATCGCACTGCACTGCGCTTCCTTCGTTTCAAACAGCTATGCAAAGACTATTGTGCAAATGAAGACAGAATGTTTGCATTCACCGACAGGCGCTTCAGCGCTGTCGATGCATTCAGTAAATTTCGTGAAACCTTAGCTACTTCTGCTGCGAGTTTTAAGACAATGCTTGCGTAGTGATGTGAAGCTTTATGGGGTTGTAGCGACATCACCTGGTCTGCTCGATCGAACAGATGCATTGAGATGCATACTTGTGCAGAGCGGCAGTGAATGTTTTAATTCCACGTCACGCACAAGAGTGCCTTCTGTGCATTCACGTGATTTCATGCAACCTCACTTCTGCCTCGGGCTTTAACGCAACACTTGTGCAGCAAGGTGAAGTTTGACAAATTAGTAATGACGTTGCACGTTACGGCCTAATTTCATGCCCTGACACTGAATCTTCTGCGGAGCCATAGCAAATAGTTACATACACCATATACACAAACATACTATGTGTGCATTCGTTTGTTTTCACGATGTCTTACTTCTGCTACAGGCTTTACCGCATTGCTTGTGCAATGCAGTGAAGTTTGACAAATTTGTAACATCGCACAATACGGCCAAATTTCACGCTCTGAGACTGAATCTCGTGCGGAGCGGTGGCAAATGGTTACATCACCTTATGCACAAGCTCACTGTGCACGCATACATTTGATTTCATGATGTCCTACTTCTGCCACGAGTTTTACCGCAATGTTCGTGTAGTGCTGTGAAGCTTTATGGAGTTGTAATGAGATCGCATGGTTTGGTCAAATTTCATGCATTAAGACGTTGAATTTTGTACAGAGAGGCAATGAAACTTCATGCTGAGCTCGCATCTTCACAGAGGTGCTTTTCTGAGGTCAATGATAGTGCCGTGTAGGTTTAATTTGACGGTAGCCTTTACAGCATGAAGGGTAGCTATGTTGTGAAGCGTGGAGCTGCAATCATCAGCCATAATCTACGCACTATGTGCGACTTTTTCGAACGTTCTAGTATGCTTCTGTAAAGTGAGCTTGTACATTCGCGTTTACACCTCACATACAACTTCAGCGTGACCTTCTCATAGAAAAAGAGCTTAGCAGGAGTGTGCGTTGAAGAGCCGCGGACAACGACTGATCCAGAGGACACGAAATGTACTATGGGCGTTGACGCGGCACCATGTACGTAGGTAAGTGAACGTTGGATGCAATGCTGGCAGAGCGTTCGCAGAATTTTTGCTTCGACACTGCTTCTTGCAGAACTGACGAGTAGTAATGCCACATTTACAGGAAAGAAAAATGCTAAACCCGGCGGTAAAACTCGTATTGTTCGGGTACAAGAAAGATTCAGGCAAACATTGCAAACCAACCCAATCAACTTGTGTGCTAGCCTTCATGAGTGTGCGTATCGTTTGAATCTCAAGCATCAGCATCACTTCTTAATGTGTTTCAGCGATCACGAGTTTTACGGTGAGGTTACGACAAGTTTTATGATCCTTGTACCAAACAATTGTGTCTGCTTCCAGCTTACTATAACTGTTCAGAGCCTGAATAGAGAAGTATAGTGCACGTTATGCAAACAGCCTTTCTAGTGCAGGATGTGGTACTGCATTGAAGAAAGTATGCAGGTATTATGTCAAGACGAATGGCTATTGCTGCTTCCTAGCAACGAGTGCATGGCGCCGCTATAGTAAAGTAACGTCGAATGTACGTGCATTTGATGTTCGCACTCATTTGAGCTGACCTGTGGTGTGAGTGATGTCCCTGTGCTGACAGCTGCGCTCCACCATAGTATGGGGCGCACCACCCCAGATGGTCCAACCGGGTTCAGCTCTCCGTCTCCTTAACTTGAGAACACCGGGACTGCCTCGACCGCTGTTTTCGCTCCACCTACATGTAATTCTTTATCAAGCCACTGTCTCCAGTCCACAGTGGCATGATTTTACGCAAACCAGCTGATGCAGCAGTTCTTTTTTGTGTTATGCTTGCACTCAGTGCCCTGTCATGTCTTTCCTAGTAAAAGCTGCATTAGTTGATGCAGTAAGCATGCTTAAACTTGGTTATAGCTCTAATGAGACTTTGCTCGAGCAAAGAGCAAAGCTGTACCACCATGCTTCCACTTCGGGCCATTCTATCCATTGTAAAAGTGCGGCACCTGACTTTTTAGTGTGAACAGATTTTGATGGAGTTTAAAAATTAGTCAAGAATATATACGTCGCTTCACCAAGTTCGACTGGGCTAAACTTGGGGTGCAAGAACAATGAGCTTGATTTCCTCTCAGCTCAAAGTGCCAACACATGACTGGCAAACAGCTAGGAGCTACAAAGCCTAGTGATGTCATTACGAGGTGCTTCGTGTGTCAAGAAGCCAGGCGCTTGAGACATTAACCCTTTAAGGCGCCAAGATTGTGCATCAACAGCAAAAGCAACGATGAATGTAATGGTATTTGAAATGTGTCGCATACATCTTGAAAAATTTCTGATTAGAATTGTGCAGCAAGTTGAATAAAATGTGCTAATGTTTTTAGTAAAAGGAGTGGGAAGGTAGACGGTTGGGTATTTTTGCTCGGTACAAGTATGCCGTTGTATTCAGCAGGCTTGCATATAGGGAAATGTCTCAATGAATGGTTAGGAAGCACCACAGCAATGTTTGGGAAACAGCTATTACAGGCAACCTTGTCATGCACTGCTAGAGCTGCTGGGGTATAAGTTTGTTTTAGTGCATGTGCAAGCACTGCTTAAAAACGTTGGCCATCTCACTTAGGAATTATAAAAGCTGCTTGACTGTACTACTGTCATTGAGAACAAAAATTCTCTTTCTGTGAAAAGAGCAATCTATACAGTGGGGCTCTTGGAAAGAAATGGGGGAGTTGATTTTGTTCAGTAAAAACCATATGATACTAACAGATAGTGAAGTCAAGCAAAGCACGGGAGAAATGAAATGTTTTTCAGGTGAAATGTACAATTAATAAGAAAAAGTGAAATGAAAGTGGAGGAAAAGACAACTTGCCACTGGTAAGTGTTGAACCCACAACTACCGCATGACACTTGCGATGCTCTACCAATGGAGCTAGGCAGCAACTTGGGATTTGTAATGTCTATACCAGACCTAGTTCTGTGTTAGCCAACGTGATGTGCAACATCCTTTCAAGTGCAGGCATCAAGTACAGTGCAGTCCAGATATAACGATACCACATATAATGATATATCGGTTATAACGATGAGTCCAGCTAAGAGTATCAACTTATGCATTAGGGCTATGAGAAAAAAACCCATATATAACGATATGTTATCCACCGCATATCAGATATAACGATTGAAATTTTGCTTCTGGGCAGTGTTTTTCATGCAGAATAATCGTGAAAATTGCGTTCCTACGTTTACCTTAACCGAGATAGGGCGAAAAGTTAGCCTACTCGAGTTCGTATCTGCCGCCATTACCCCGCAGCGCATCCCGCCCGTGCGCCGATTGCGAAAGCCACGGAGAGCATCGCAACTTGGTGGAGCATGCACAAGATGGCGCCAACTGCTTCGCCCCCGCGTCATCGGCGGTCGCGCAAGGAGAGGGCGGAAGAAAGGCGATGAGCGAAGGCAACGCCTCCTCTGGCGAGGGGCACCTGCGCTCCCTGCCGCGTTCTCTCTCAATGGAAGCAGCGGCAGGTGCGTCCCTTGAGATGAAACTGATTTTGCAAGAGGGGGGAGAAAGCGATAAGCAAGCGGCGCCTGCACGGCCTACGCCCCTTTACAATCTCCCTCTCTCAGCGAGCGCGAAAATGCACTGCGGAAGCAGCGGGAGGTGCGCCGACAAAGTGCAAAGCTACGTCTCTCGAGACGAAGCTGCAAATTTGGAAGACTGGAAGTACGAGCTCACGCAGTGGATAATATTGATGATTATGAAAACCGGGAGCGCCACGACGAAACCCCCATGGGCGAAACCAACACTGTGGTGTCCGAACTCTGGGAGCACGTCGCTACTGACGATGAAATAGGTGGTGCTTCGATAGAGGAGCTTCTGAGTGCAAAGAGTGGTGTCTCGTTCTGCAAAGAGAACTCCGACGGGGCGATCGTAGCTGCGACAGACGGCGGCGGTGTGCGACGGAGGCGACGACAGCAGCAGCAGTGATTGACAATGGCGCGTCTTTGACACCGACCCCGAGGTTCAACCAAAGTGCAATGTCGTTGATCGAGTCGCTCATTGAATTCATGCATGCTAAATTATAGCCGCGATTGTTCATGCAGCAGATGGACGCGATGCACACAGCGGTTGTGAACCCGAAACTTCCGCGAAAGCATGTGCAGATTTCTATTTCAGTGTGCCTAAAGATTGAGATGCTATTTAGAGGTATAAATAAAAGTTTTATTTTTCACGGCCTACTTTATACAATGTCGATTTTTTTATCGCAAGTGGCAGTTTCGGTTTCGGGACTGCAAAGGTATATTCGGCATTTTTTTTTTGGCAGTAGAGATATAGCGATGATCGGTTATAACGATCGGATTTCTCGTTTTTCTCGATATCGTTATAAGTGGACTGCACTGTAATATGTGATCATAGGCACACACATTTATTCATTTATTTATTTAGCAATACTGTAAGCCTTTACAGGCTCATACAGGAGTGGGTCACAAGCAAAACAAAACAAAATCTTAAGAGTCATAACAGGAGAAAGCAATAAAATGCGGTAATTTTTACAATGCAAATAAATAAGATGCAAACAGATCAAAGAAAACAGCGCAAGGCAAATGACACAGGCAAGGGTAGAGCTGCAAAAAGTGCAGACATGGTGATGAAACAATCGGAACATAGTTGTGCAGCACAACGTTGGAGCAGAGCACTAAACAATCACAAGCAGACCTACTCATAGAAAAGTGCACGTATTTTGGTTTCAAGATGTTCGATAGAGTCAACATGCGCAATTTCTTCTGGCAAGTGGTTCCAAGCTTCAATTGCAGAGGGAAAAAATCAATATTTAAATATGTTGCAGCACGCAGAAAATGTCTTATGCAGCTATCATGATTTCTTCTTTTGGAATGTTGAAAAGGTGGCCTGATGTACTTTGCTTGTTTTGTCTATGTTCACGCCCCTGGGATAAAGAAGGAAAAGAAACTTCATGGCAGTGATACACCGTCCTGATATTAGAGTCGGGATGTTTGCTCTTTCACGTAAAGCAGTGATGCTGTCATACGATGAGTATCTGCAATAAATAAAACGGAGTGTCATGCGCTGTATTCTATGTAGTTTATCAATGAGATAAGACTGGTGCGGGCACCATACAATACTACTGGCATACTCAAGTATCGGCTAAGCGAGGGTTTTATACGCAACGTTGGATGGTGCTGTAGCCAATTTCCGACACAAGAAATTGAGTTGCCTGAATGCCTTTGCACAAATGTTATCAATGCGAATGTCCCATTTGAGCAAGCTCGAGAATGTTACACCCAAATATTTTACAATATCTGATCTTATTACTGCTGTACCCTTTATATTGCAAGTGAACATGTCAAGTACGTTTTTATGTGTAAAAGTGATACACGCTGTTTTACTGATGTTCAACTTCATTCCCCATCTTTCACGCCAATTTTCAATGCTCTTTAGTGAGGTCTTTAGTTTAATTTGATTGTCCAGCGACTGAACAGTTGTGTAGACAACACAATCATCTGCGAAAATATGTACTGTTACATTAGGCTCAACAGATGATGGGATGTCGTTGATGTACACAAGAAAGAGCAACAGCCTCACCATGAACCCCTGTGGCACACCAGAAAAAAAACCTCAAGGCTCTCAGACTCAGCATTGTTTACCGATACATATTGTGATCTGAGGTAGAGATAGGACACGATCCATGCAACAGTGTTACATTCAACACCAATAAGTTTTTTAATCGGTTCACAGTCAGGTATGCGATGGAAGGCTTTGGAGAGATCTACGAAAATGGCATCTCCTTGAAGTCTGGAATTGATTATCTCTGCGAAGTCATGAGAAGTTTCCAATAGCTGTGTTATCGTGGAAAGGCCCTTCCTGAAACCATGCTGTTTAGGGTACATCAGGCTATTACCTTCCAGGGGCGTAGCCAGAAATTTTTTTCGGGGGGGGGGGGGTTCACCGGCCCGACCGGGGGGGGGGGGGGGGCAAGCTTTTGCTTTCCTTTACGTCACATGATCGCTAATATATGTCCGGTAGTTTAAGCAGACCCTATACATGTATATCAAAGACATGGGACCCCCCCCCCTCGCGTGTGCGTGTGAAGAAATTAAGTAAAAAGTAAAGTAATCTCAGTAAATACAGTAAGTACGACAGGTACAGTCGGCGTTTGGAGCAACGGTCTCTCATCGCGCCACTGAATGGCCAGTCTTCGAAAACGCATCATTGAGAATACTCGTGCGATCGGAGAAGACATCATTACAGTAAAAGCTCGTTTATCCGGACCTCGTTAACTCGGAAATTCGGTTAACTCGGACTCGCGGCACGGTCCTGGCAAAACTGTGTATATTTCAATGGGGTCAAATGCTCATTAATTCGGAGGGATTTAGCCGCGCACCGGTTATCTCGGACAACTCCGCGCGACTCCAGAGTCGCGCGATCTCGGCGGCTTGGAGGCTCAAGCACCGCTTGCCATAACCGACGGCGGAACCGGAGTTTTGGAGAAACCGAAACCAAACGAACTGCAGCAGAATATGATCATGATGATAGTGAATGAGGGGGAAGTGGCTAGGTGGCGCTAGTCACCACCCGGTGGAAGCGCTTGGGCCACCGGCACATCCAGTGTCTACTAACAGCTGCTCGCTACGCCTACTGGTGTATCGTGACTTGGTTGACGTAGTTCTTTGTGTTGTGACTTCGCGTGTTGCGACTGTGTGTGTGCGCGTTGCCGCCGCCGTCACGCTTCATACCGATGGCGACTGTCACTGGAGTTAAGCGGCCACAGCAGCCAGCAAATGATCTTGAAAGAAAGGTGATGATATTGAAAGACGTGAACACAGGTGTTTCTCGACAAGAGATAATGAAAAAGTACGATGTTAAGAGAAGCACCTTAAGCGACTATGTGAAGAACTAAGCAAAAATTTTCGAGGCATTTGACAGCGGCAAATTCACCGGAAAACGAAAACGACTAAGGACGGCAGCACACCCGAAGCTGGAAGACGCACTGCTGCGGTGGATAACAGACATGCGGAACAGCCAGCTTCCCTTGAGTGGACCTTTGATCTGTCAGCAAGCTGAAAGGTACGCACTGAGAATGAACATCGAATCTTTCAGTGCGTCTGAAGGCTGGTTTGCCCGCTTTAGAGAAAGGCACGGGTTGGTCTTTCGAAACGTGTGCGGGGAAAAAGCAGCAGTGGATGAACGGCGTATTGCTGACTGGAAGACAACTGAGCTTCCCCAGTACCTGGCTCGTTATGAACCTGCCAGCGCCTTCAATGCCGATGAAACGGCTCTCTTTTTTAAAGCCTTGCCGGAAAAAACGATCACGTTCAAGGGCGACCTGTGTGTTGGAAGGAAGAGGAGCAAAGAAAGGGTCACTGTGCTTCTCGCTTCAAATATGTCGGGCACCGAGCGCCTGCCACTGCTAGTCATCGGGAAGGCACGTAACCCAAGGTGTTTTAAGAACATTCACCACTTTCCTGTGCAATATCACGCCAATAGAAAGGCCTGGATGACCTCGGATATTTTCCAAGCTTGGCTGCGCCAACTCGACCGCCGCTTCTCTGCTAACAAGCGCAAGGTTTTACTTCTAGTTGACAACTGCAGCGCTCATACCAGAGTGACAGGGCTGGAGTGCATCGAACTTGTATTTCTACCTGCAAACACGACGGCTGCTCTGCAACCGCTGGATCAAGGGATAATTCAGCACGTAAAAAGCAGGTACAGAAAGCATGTGCTGGAACGGATCCTGCTGTGCAAGGAAGCAGGGCGAGAATATGACCTGACTCTCCTGACCGCAATTCACATTTTAGCGCATGTCTGGAGCGAAACGCCGCCCGCGGTCATTGCAAATTCTTTCCGGCACAGCGGCTTTGTCCACCCTGACGACTCGGATATTCCTCCAGAGGCCACTCCAGAGGACACCCGCGAGCCCACTGGAAATGTGGACGACGAGGTGAATGACACGCGTTTTGACTCTGTCCTTCCTAGTGGCGTCCAGATTTTAGACTACGTCGCTATAGACTATCATGTTGTCGTTGCTGGTCCGCTGACTGACGATGATATATTATCGGAAGTGCTTGAAGAGGACCAAAATCACTGTTCCGATGATGACGGTCAAGATGAGCCGCCAACGCGACGTCGCCGCACCGTGCAGGAGGCCGCCGAAGCCCTCGCTGTCCTCGAGGAGTTCTACGTTTGTTCTCGCGACAGTGAACGTGCGCACCACCACCTGATGGGATTAAATAAGATCCTTCTGTCAGAAATTCCGACGGCGAGGCAGACGAAAATAACACACTTTTTCAAGAAATAAAGGTTTGTCTGTGCCGTGTACGTTTTCCTTTTGTTTTCATGGTCCATTCGGAATTCGGTTAACTCGGACATTTTCTCCGGTCCCGTGAGATCAGAGTTACTGAGCTTTTACTGTAATTGTTAATTTCCGTTCACCGTAGATGGCGTCATCCTCGTCGGGGCAAAGTCAAGGACGGCTACACGCGTGAAAATGCACGTGTGACCAGGCTATACCTACTCCCATAGCAATAGCTTGTTCGCTGCGTCTTTGCGCTAGCAAACTTAAATACGCGCAAAAACGCGTAATGCTTTTTTTTTCTCGAAGCTTTCGTCGCCCTGCTTCCTGAAAGGAGAGTGTTGCATTTCCTGCGGCAAGGGCATAGGCCACTGTGTCTTCCGCTGTGTGCGAGCGTGCAGCCGTGATTTGCCTTTAAGTCAACATATTCAGAATTGTACAGAATATTTCACCGCATAGCATAGATATGGCATGTGTACGCATTTAAAGTAGTGCGTGCAACTCATTTCTGCTTCACTTACGCCGGTGCAAACAGGAAGCGGCCTTGTACCTCACAGAATCTCGACTGATTGGTGTACTAGTGATGCAGGAATGAACTCCGGTCTTGTTCAGTGCATAGTGCACATAATCAATTTCTCAGGACGCGTGAACTCCGACGAGAACTGTCAGCGCCTGCAACAAGAGTTTACTTACGCTGTACTGCGCACAGCAGTAATTCATGCTTGTCGGCTGTCTGTTTCGTGCATTCTGTTGCGAGTCGGTGGAATTTCACTGCTGTCATCAACCCCTTCGTGTGTACATTGCTGGTTTGGGATTCCACAACAAAACAGCAACTACCGGCCTTCCGTAATTGCTGGTTTGGGATTCAACAACACAACAGTAATTACCAGCCTTCCGTAGGGGCGCAATCGCAAACAAGAGAAGTTTCTCGCGCAAACTAAGCCTACGTTCACACTTGGGAAGCGGCAAGCGGGCGGAAAGGCCAAAGCAGGCGCAAAGGCCAAAGCGGCCGGAAAACTTTTTCCGCGCCTGTCCAAGTTGTTCACATTTGTTTTGCTACCACCGCGGCTGCCGCTGCCGTTTTCGTCCAGATCCATCTCGTCTGCGTACGTTTGTCGGCGTGATGGCGTTCATTATCGCATTATTTCGAGCGGTATGTTCATTCTTTGACCCACGTACCGTCATCAAAAGAGATCATTTTACGCAACTTCGCGTGTCATCTGCGACCTTCGGTAAATTCCTCGTTGGCGTTCCGTAATTCTCTGCACACGGGCGCGGTAGCGCTGAGTCACAGGTTGGTGCCTAGGCGTGATAATATTTTTTTAATAGCTTTTATTTACAAGTTAATTGTAATAACATTTCATCATTTCGTATTGTCGGCGCCTCCAGGACACCAAAGGGGCAACGGGAACACCACAGCTAAAACCCGGGCTGGCCCTTGTGTTGGGGCTCGCCAAAGCCTGCACGTCCTACGTGAGACCTACGCTCCCAATCTATCGTCGCGACGAGAAAAGCACCCCATGACTTCTGCAACATACCGTACACATGCGAGGAGAATTATGGAGCGCCAACGAGGAATCTGCCTAACTGTTGTCTGCCATGGAAGTGGAAGAAGAAATGGTTTTTATACTTCTACCTACTTGTTTTCTAGAAATGGACAATGAATAAACGGAAGACGCGGACACCTCGGAAACGGCGGTGGTGGGTTCGCCTGGCTTTGCAAAAGCGCGAGAAGTTGGGTCACGCCAAGGCTTCGTTGCCACACCTCCGGTCGCGCGACGTTGAATACTATGGCCAGTATTTCTGACAGTACCTTTTATAGCCACTCTTGTCGTAGAGCAAGGGCTGGTTCTTGATCGCGTCGATCAGCATTACAGCCTACACTTTTGGTGCTATGTTCAATTTTACGACCGGTTTTTTACATGCTAGTGTAGCTTCCAGTGAAGCAGAACGACTTTCCGCCGCGTTTCCGCTTCGCCATGGTGAAAAAATCGGCCCGAGACTGATTTGGCTCGCAGCCTGTTTTTCTGCCCGTTTTGCCGCCTAGGCAGGTGGATTTTTGCAAGATTTTGCCACTTCCGACAGCTTCGAGACCAAGTGTGAACGTAGCCTAAGACGATCTCGGCGTGGCTCGGGGGCCGGGGCAAATCTCGAAGAAGGAACTTCTTCCAGAAATGCAGACGCATTACAGCGAGTATCATTCAGGGGAATTCAGGAGTTCAAGAGTTCAGTCCGCACGGCGTGAGCGCGGCCTAACCGGCACCTGAAGGGAAGCGGCGGAAATGTATACCGGATATTTCGACCCCCTGGGGTCTTTAACGTGCACCTAAATCTAAGTAAACGGGCCTCGAGCATTCTCGCCATCATCTAAAATGCGGCTGCCGCATTTGTTGCTTCAGAATGCGGCCGCCACATTCTCGCCCAAAACTTCACAGTGTGTCAAAGCCTTGACAAACACCGTGACAGTTTTTTCCATATGCAGACATGATTCGCTGTAAATTACCAACCCAAACGGAAGCGCCCAGGAATGAAATTGTGATAGTAGCACCGGTTTCATGAATTATGTCAGCGCGCAGCGACGAGAACAAAGGGTGGGTAAGTGGGGGGGAATTTCGGGGGGGGGGGGGGGTTGAACCCCCCAACCCCCCACCTGGCTACGCCCCTGTTACCTTCTATATCAGGTTATTGCTTTCTAAGTAACTAACAATGGATTTTTTTCATAATGTGCTCCATTAATTTGCAGCAGCAGCTTGTTAGAGAAATTGGTCTGTATGTGTCTATGTGCAACCCATTACCGCCTTTGTGAATCGGGATTACTTTGCAACAAGTCAGTGTGAAGGTAATGCAGCTGCTTGAAGCGACACCATAAAAATCTTGTGTAAGAACGGAGCTGTTGGGCAGCATATAGTTTTAGAAACGCATTGGAAATGTTATTGGAACCGGACGTTTTTTTTTTCGTGTCAGTTTTCAAGAGCAGGTTCAGTATACCTGGCTCAGCGATAACAACAGCGGGCATCACTGAATCAGATGCAAATGAAACGCCACTTGGACGGGAAGAGCACGTGAACAGATTGGAAATGGGCTTTGAAAGCGTTAGCAATATCGTATGCATCATGTGTGAGATATCCTGCGGTTTCAATTTGCATATTGGGCTTTCAGGTTTTGACAGATAGCGCCAGAATTTTTGCGGCTGATTGTCCATGAAGTTTGTCAGAGTAATAGAGAAAAAGTTATCTCTCGCCTTTTTTAATTCCAACTTTAATGCACCTGACAGATGCGCGATTGCCAATGAATTTTGTTCTTTTCTGCACATCCTTTGCAATTTTCTTTTCGAGTGTATAATACTGCGGGTGATCCTGGGTGTTTTTTGGTTTGTTCGTTTACGTATTGTGCAAATAAAATGTTCTTCACAATGCTTTATGGCACCTTTCAATTTTGCCCAGAAACCATTAACATCATATGAAGGCAGCACTGTGAAATCCTCAAACACAGTCTCTAAATAGTCTATGATGCTGGCATCATCTGCACTTCTACAGTCTTTAAAATCAATGTAAGGATAGTTTTGGTGACCCGCCTGTGATTTTAGCTCAAAAAAAGTCAGTAAAATCACTATTTGATCAGAAATGCCATCTTCTATGCTAATTTCTGGTTTGAGAGTGTTCGATACAAATGCCAGGTCCAGGACTGACGCGGCGTCTTCCTGCTGTCTTGTTGGGTGGTTAACTAGCTGCAATAATGAAAAACGAAAGATTATTTTGACCAATAGGTGGCAGCTTTCCTTTTCCCTAGTCCCAAATGTTAGGTTGTCCCAGTCTATTCCTGCAAGATTGAAATCGCCGGTTATTATCAGCTTAGTTCTGGCATTTACCTTGGTGTGAATAAAATCGTGCAATTGCATTATGTAACCGACAGAAGCATCAGGATGCCTGTACACACCACCTATCAGAACCAACATGCCGCACACGTTAATGGTACACCAGACACTTTCATAACCAGCTATGCCTCGTTGTTTTTGAAATAAAATACTGTTTTTGATTACTAGGGTTACACCCCCCCCCCCATGACCTTTAAATCGTCTTCCTTTAAACCAAAAATGACAGTTTTATTGCGGCAGCTCCGATCTTTCAGGTCATCCAGTGTTTTGACCATGTGTGTCACTTCTTTCTGTACGCCAGTAATTGCAACTTCGCACTTATCTACCTTCTCCTGCTAAAGTTTAAGTGATGCGAGTACTCCTTTGATATCTGTCAGCCTCGCTTGCACATCATGTAATCCGGTCTGAAGAAGAGTTTGAGTAACAGTTTAACTTTTCTGAGTTAGCTATATATGAACGAAAGACGGTGCAGACAAGGCGCACGCGATGTTCGGCGCCGCGAAGTTAAAGGGGGGCACATTGCCGATGGCGTGGTGTCGCAACAGCTAGTATCGAGAGGGAGAAACGAAATAAACACGAAGCAGATAAAGTAGCAGTTGTAATAGCAAACGCATAACATTCAATGATTCACAGGAACAGTGGAAAAAACACCCGGGGCTCAGCAGCTACACTAACCCAACACAGCTGGTTCTTAAGCATTTAGAAAAGGACCATTTATCACTAACCTGTACGAAAACGAACAAAGGATTGAGCATTGCGTCTCGGATGGTGCCACCAAGCCCACTGAAATGGGCACGCGGTTGGCTCTCCGTTTTATACGGCCTTGACATTCTCGCTGTCGTCGCTGGTGCACCAAAAGGACGGTCCACCTCCCATGATGCCACGGATGATCAATCAGTCGTTTTGACGTGTGGAATCAGCGCAGCGTAAGGCACATGTAGGCATGGTGCTGATGACGTCGTCAAAGGAAAATGTTCAGTCAGCACTTGAAGGCTGCCATTGATGCGCATTTGCACTTGCAGGAACACCTGTGCGAAAACGAACATAGGGTTGAGCATTGCATCTCGGATGGTGCCACCAAGCTCAGAGGCATAATAATGTTAGGCTATTATGAACAGTGAGATCAGATGCTACTGCAAGTTTTTGCTTTATGGTGTGTCATATTGCTTCTTACCGAATGCTGTACATTTCTGTGCACATGTAGTAGACCTTCAGTAACAAATAGTGCGTTTGTCTCCTATCTATGTGGTGCATGCATGTGCTATGAAGCGCCTCACAGAGAGGTCAGTGAGCACCACTAGTTCGAAACTATAATATAGCAGGCAAGATGACTACACTGAAATAAACTGCAGGGAGCAGCTATGTGACATGTTTGCAGGCAGCTGCCGCAGTTGAGAAAAGCCGATATTTCTATCATTGTGAAACGACCTCGACTGCACATAATGCAATGCGTGTCCTAATGTACTTTGCTGTATGGTTCTGCTAGGTTTTTTGTCTATAGTATGATGGTGACTAAATTTCATACAGCAGGAGCTTCACAACCAATGTGTCAAGTGCAGCAAACTATACCATCACCAGAAAGACTTCAGTCTACACATTCATTTACAGCTTGCCCTCTGACTTCTGTTGCTGAGCCACTTGCTTCTGTCCCCCAAAGGCACTGAAGTGCAGCCTACATGAGGCCTTATGCCACATGCTGTTTGCTGCTTGCAACTTAAAATGACATTCAGGCCTCTAGTCTAACATGTTGGCAAGGAAGCTGCATTTTTTATACCCAGGAAACTGCATAAATGGCATGCTGTAAAATGACACATGAAATCTTGACGCTCACAACACAGTACCTCAAAGCACTAGCTGTTACAAGGGAACAATGCAAAAAACTGGCATGTGATGCTTGTGACAGTTCTTTCAATGAGCAACTTTGGCACAAGCAGCATGCATGCTATAGTGGGATAATAGTTATAGAGCATTGGGATGCTGTGCTGGAAGGCAGGCATGATTTATAAGCCTGTTTGCATTCCTTCCTGCTTCAAGCCATACAGGTTCATCTTTAGATGGAAGCATTACAGTAGCTAGTGCTTGTGACCTGAAGCATCATTAAATTTGTTCATTGTGCTTTCAAAGCAAGATCATTGCAAAAGAGCATGGTCTTGACTTGAGCGTTTGGCAGTTACAGTGCTGCCCTTTATCTATTCTAATGCTGTCGTCTCTGTCCACTAGTGCTCATGGCCATTAAAAATTGTAGGCAAAATAAGCATTGCCTTGCCTCAGATAAGACTAAGTGATAGATACGTGATCAAAGAGGAGTATTTTAAAGACTTGCTGAAGGCCCATTTGGTGTATACTTGACATGGTTAGTGAGCACAAAAAAACATACAATTGTGTGTAGACTATTTGGTTCTTGAACATGGAAGCGAAGTTGTGCTACATAGCCGATACGAAAACCACAAAGAAAAAACACTAAATTTCCATGTCAATCTCTCTTCTTATGCGCTCTGTTTTTGTGTGCTCACTAACTATGTCAAAGAGGCGTAATCCTCCAAATTTCACAGCAGGTGTGAATATTGTGCAAATGCATGAGATGTTTAAAAAAAAAATACTTCCGGCTAATAGTATACTGCACTGGCTCGATACATATACAATGCCAACATTGCAACACAAAAAATTTGCAATCAGACTTATTTGTAGAACCATTACAGAAAAATAAACAGGTCTGATTTCCCATTTAGACAATAGTGCAGAATTTAGTTAGAGGTGTACAGGATAAGCCAAAGTCCTGGTGGCTTGATGGTATTGTGAATGCACACAGCTAGTACATCTACTGGAGCTGCACAAGAGAAAAAAACAAAGAAACAAACAGATTAAGTTTAAAGGATTAAAAACAAATTACATCTGCAACTTGCACTTAGATATGAACATGTCACTGAGATGTGCTGAGTACAGCTGTTTAGCATTTTCTTAGCCAGTTTGTCCACGTGCACAAGTGCCTGTCATCTGTAATGAAGCTGCTTAGCATGACTTGTGACAAGACCTTTCTCTTTCCACCACCCTGGAATGTTCTCTGTAGAGGCCAAACTTGCTGGCATGGGAAGGTGACGTGGCCAATGTACAGATTTTGATTGCTACAGCTGTACCAGACCATTGGCAAGCAAATTTTGTAATACATTTGAATATTTGAAATATTTGTGACTACTTGGAAGCACAACATCAAGGTTTTCAAACTGAATAATACAAAGTGAACCTGCCCCAGTAAAGCTTCAACCACAAGAAACAAGTTCCCGGCATAATTTTGGCGCCGACCGGTGTTAACAGTAACGCAGCATGCTCGACGGCAAAGTCTACCTATGCCAGGTCACAGCGACTAGGCTTGAAGCGGCTAGCAAAGCATGAAAGCCGGTTGAAAATATGTCAGAACCTTGTTCCGTGGTTGGGCTTTAACATTCTTGATGCCACAGGTAACCGAATCTCGCGCATGTGGGTTGACTGAAGTAGCAGAAATTGCAAGGTATTACTTTTTTTCGTAGTGATTGACCTAGTTCAGATTATTTCCCAACAAGGTATCCATCTTCTAAAAATATTTTCCCATTAGCCTGCTCATTGCAAATAGGAGTAGAAAACCTTTGCTTGCAATTGTTATCTTTTGTATTTATCTTCATGCCTGTTCTCTGTTCAACTAAATTTTTAACATCTTTTGGGCCCACACAACATTTGGAAAAATAAACACATTATGCCTTCTCTGCATCATTCAGGAGCCTGCATTGAGGATACATGTCATAATACTCCAGTAGGTGATTATGCTTGTGTGATGATTATGTTGTGGGCGCAGGTCAGCCAGACGCACAAGAAAGCAACCAGAGACACAAAGAGACGTATTTATGACACGAACGGCACGTGGGACGAATACGTGAACATGAACTATACAGATAAGCTGGTTAAGTGTCACGCTCGAGCACTCACAATTATTCACAGGAGTCCGGTCTCGTGGCGACGGCTCGGCGGACTTGGCTCTGACGGCGGTGGGTATACGGGCGGCGGTTGACGTTCAGGTGGCACCAGGACGTAGCCCGGTTCCGGAGCGTTAGCTCTGGGTTATAGCCCGAGCTCGGCACCGTAGCGGTGGGATGAGAGCCGGGGCGAAGCCCAGCACAGCAGTAGGTGAAAGCCGGGGCGGCGCCCGGTTTGCGGAACAGGACCAGGACTCCGGGACGTAGCCCGAGCCTGGAACACGGCAGCAGTCGTGCGAGCGGGAACGAGGCCGTGCTCCGCAGGACCCGCGTCAATGGTAGAAGCCGGGGCGGCGCCCGGTTCGGAACAGGACCAGGGGGCTCTGGGTCGTGGCCCGAGCCCGGCAGCACGGCAGCGGTCGTGCGAGCGGGAACGAGGCCCAGCTCCGCAGGACCCGCGTCGATGGTAGAAGCCGGGGCGGTGCCCAGTTCACAGTGCAGGACCGGGATGCCGGGACGTGGGCCGGCGTTCGGTCCGCTCCATCTCGCTGCACTGCCCGTTCTGTCAGCCTGGCTGCCCCGTCGTTCTAGATGGTCTCTCCCAGCACGCGCACCGACCACGCGCACCAGCCACGCTCACTCCCGCGCTTTTCGGCCCCGCACGCCGAACACAAGCACAGAAAATCCCGCGCATTTCACCTCTCGGCCCCGCACACCGAGCACAAACCTTATGTTGTCGTCCTCCTACCACAGCTTGGTTAACTTGTAGTTCAGAGTGGGCGAATTGCACGGGCTTAAAATACCACGATTCCACAGCCAGTAACAATGTACGCCTTGCTTGGGTCGCTTTCCTGTGCCTCTTGGCTTTACGGCACGACCATAACCACAACTATATGTAATCCTAATATAATTAAACTCTTTAGATTATGATGCAAATGGACTTCTGTTAGACTTATTTATTGTGACTACGTGCTTGCCCTCGCTGCACCACTAGTCAAAGCTTTCTTTAAAAGAAGCAAAATTATCAAATGTTGCATTTAAATAATCTTTGCTCCTCTGCCATGCCGTACATTTACAATGTTAGTAACTCTGATTGCATTGCCACTAGATTCTACACAAACAGTCAGGTCATCAGAGCTGGCAGGCTCGTAGCTGAATGTCAAAGCAACTTCACTACACCTGTGTCATGTGGAAGCAATGTGCCCAGCTTTGTCTTAGGGTCACCAGCCTCTGTACCAGGATAGCCCCTGATTGCCCCCATATTGCGCTGTTCCTAGCTTACATCTTTCGCAGAGAGTGACCTCCTTTGCAACGCTATTTATGACAGCTCCGCAGTCAGCTGTAGCAGTCTCTCTGCTGCTTGCTAGCCACATATGGTGCATCTTGTCAAAGCTATCACAGATGGTGCCATGATAGGCACTGGCTTCTCCTTGAAGTTTGCTACCAGAGACGGTAGAAGAAGCAGACTCAGACTTCCCACTGTCAATGTGTGTTACTGGCTTACAGCTGCTGTCAATGATAAAGCAATCTTCAAGGACTTTGCAGCTGTCGCAGCAAGAACTTTGCCTTCCTTGTCTGCAGCCAGGTCACAGCTCTATTCTTGCTTACACCGCCTTTGTCTTCGATACCCCCAGTTTCCACTCACTGTCATCACGCTGGCAGACAGTCTATGACACAGCTGCTTCTCCAGTGCTGGACTCTCCTTCCACCACAGGAACTCGCAACAGGAGCATTATCGTGCTTCTGTGAGGCTCTCCTTGTTGTGAGGGTCTCCTTGACACAAGTAGTGCTTGCACCACTTGTGTCAGGAGAACTGGATCAACAGACCTTCCCGTGGCTGTCCCCCTGTTTGGTACACTTGCTTCATGGAAAATGGAGGAAGGCAGGCTGTCCCAAGCACACCAAGCCGTGCTTCCCTTGCAGCAGACGCGTACACCGTCAACAAATGCAAAGCCAGCCCCTTGAAAGGTTCTGGTCGGTGTTGTGCCTCTGCAAGGAGTAGAGCTGGTTTTCCAGACAGGAACTCGTGCTATAGAAGGATCCACATGCTGCTTGACAAGAGAGAAAAATATTCAAACCAAGCGAAAAAAGAGCAGCCTTGGAGATGGCAGGGACAAGTCCTGCCGAGTCCAGCTGCTCCATGAAGGTGCCCAGGATCTCCTTGTGGCATTGCTGGATGCGGCTTCTCTCCAGAAGGAGGGACAGGGTGCAGGGCTCTTGATACAGAAAGTCTGCCAGCACCTTGTTGCCAAAATGACTCGGATGGCCACCATCCCTGCTCAGGCTGCTGGGCCAGTTGTCTACGGGACCATGCAGAAAAGTGATGCCCCACTCACGGCAATGCTACATCGGGGCAGCATTAACCGTCCTGGAGTTATTTGCACAACCCAGTGGACTGAGCGTCCCATGGGCGGTGCTGATTCTGCCTCCGAGAAAGAATGGCAGAAAAAACTACTTGCACATTGGGATTCCTTTCCCCTGAGCGAGCCGCCCATACGTGTCCCTACAGACGCTGACATGCACTTGTCAACAGCGTCATTAGTGCCAACGTGCACAATGACATCAAAACCACCTAGCTTGCCAACAATCTATGACAGCAAGTACTCAATCCGTATTGCCCTATGTGCAGCAACGCTGACAGACAGCCCCACGACGCGATGGGAAATACTGGTCCGCATATTACACTATCGAGTTGCTGGCAACCAAAATCCGTGACATGTTGCGTCAGTACACTTCAGAATAATAAAGACTGCGACAAAATAAATCTGAGGTTTTCCATATAAGAAGGCCATAGGCTCAATTAAGGGCTGACATGGGTCTATACTCTTTAGGCCTATAAATTACCAGAAAATCAAGCTTTGTAAATTTGCACTTTCGTATTCGGCTTATATTATTTTCTTGACCTACCAAGTTTCTTATCTCGTATGTCGATATTTATCCATAATATATTACCTTTAAAACTATAGTGGGGGAGACTTGTTTCTTTTCTTCAATTTTTGCAAAATACTAATTTTGCACACCCAGCAATAGATTTACTGTGATGCATCAGTAGCTATCACAGATAGAATAACAATTATTTTTGCAGCATGAAGCTAGATGATTGGAGCACACAACATAGGAAGCACTTTTCAAGTTTTTGTGTTTTAAGTTCTTAAAATTGTTTTTTTTGTGTGACCAAAAGCATGGCTATGTTCAAAACAATGGAGTTCAGTGTACTATAAAGTAAGATATATTGACCCAATCATGACCTAATCATAAAAGTGCTTCCTATGTTGTGAGTCTTGTGCTTTCTGCTATTGATCCATATGTCATTTGCAAATTTTCGTGTGGCGGTTATTTGTCTATTGTAGTAAGAACAAAAGACATTGTTTTCCTCATTATATAATGAAATAATAAACATACAGAAAAAATAACTGCATCATTTTTAGAATCAGGAGATGAAACTAAACATACATGAAGACATTTATCAAGTTTGGTTTAAAAATAGGTAAGGATAGCTCTAATCACCATGTCAGTAGGACTAAAGATCATTGTCAGTAGGACTTATCACCATTTTAGTAGCACTAAAGATATTCAAAATATCATGCAAAAGCAAGCACTTACACATAACACGTAGGCACGGACGTTTGAAGTTCATTGCATATATTTTTCAGAAAGATCAGATGGTTATTTAGAAAATTTATACGTAAAATTTACGCTGTCTAAGAGGCTGCGTTTGCAGGTGCCTTAACTAGATGGCGCTACCATACTGACGGAGGCTCAGGATTGTGTTGACTGCGCCATAGAGTTAGTATGCTGGCTGTATGGATTGCACGCCTCATCTTAATCGCATCTCGTCGTCTGCACCTGCACGCCTGCATAGGGTAGCAACATGGCAGCGCCCTTGCGGTTCCCGATTTCAATACATGGGCCATATGGGAGCTTTTTCTCTAAGTTGGTTTTATTAACTCTATGCATTATGGTCCCTAGGGACCATAGTCGCACTAGTCGCATTATATTCTAGGGACCATAGTCACATTGTTGAAATCGCAGTCATGTGAAATAGTCCCCAAAGTTGTTTCTTTATTCTATGTGGTCCCTCTAAAAAGCGCATTGCGACGCTTGTAATTGCACCGATTTCTTTCGCTCCAGTCACAGCATATGAAACAGCCTTTAACGCGGCAGACCGCACATTCTTTTTTTTATCCAGCAGCCGTAGTGAGGCCGTGGCCAGAGAATAGCGTCCTCCGACAGTGGTTGCCTGCCAACATTGGCTAGGAAATTATCAAACGTCTTTCACTCCAGCATATAGGCTGCACAATCGCATAGGTGTTCCAGTTCGACTGGCCGATGAGGTGTGCGTAGCGGCGGGTGAAAGCAACGCCTAGCTGAATCCTGCATAGCAATGACGCTTTGCTCCGCGTAAGATTCGGGGGCTAACAGAATTTACTGTCTAGGTCGATCATATGTAGATGTCTATGAATGTCGTCTGCGTAACCGTTACACAGTAACAGTAGGACGAGGTGCAGTCATCCAAACAGCCATCCTGACTAACGTCAGCTACACCCATGTACTTAAATTTAGGTGCACGTTAAAGAAGCCCAGGTGGTTCAAATTAATCCGGAGTCCTTCACTACGGCCTGCCTCATAATCACGATGGTGGTTTTGGCACGTAAAACCCCATAATTTATTTTTTATTGACGTCAGCTATTGGCCAATAGCAGCCGCATATGGGAATCTGCTATAATATGAAATAAAGCAGCCCGAAAAGCTTCATTTAAAATGAAAGCTGTTACAGTGTACGCGCTTCCCGTGATAAGCGCAAGTGTGGACCGCGCATGCGCCATCCTTTCCCTTTGTTTTTCCTCTGCCCTTTCCTTCTTTTCTTTGGTATATATTCGCTACGGAAAATAAATGTGGCTGTTCTGCATGGTGACACGAACCACTTCTTGTCAGAGGCGGCGTGACCGCCGCCATTGTAACAGTGGCGATGAGCAACCTAGGAAAGCCGCAGCTGCCCACGGAAGACAGCGACAAGACGCTAGTGCCGAGAAGCAGCAGCTGTGCGACGAACCCATCTACAGCCATGGCACATAGGCTACCGGATTTCAACCAAGAAACAGATAAGTGGAATGCTTATCTGGTAAAGGTTGAGGCGTATTTTGAAGCAAGCGAAGTCACCGATGACTCCAAAAAGATAGCTTTCTTGGTTGCGGTGTTGGGGTCTGAGACGATAGAAGTCTTGTGCGGAAGAGTAGCACCGCGTCAGCCGAACTCGCTCAGTTACAACGAAGTTGTATGTACGTTAAGTGAGTTTTATGACCCAACGCCTAATGAGATGTCGGAGAGCTTCAAGTTTTTCCATCACAACCAACAAGAGGAGTTGGTGCAGACATTCATTGTGAGATAAGGAAGATTGCCCAGAACTGCAATTTTTCGTCGACGTTAGACAGGCTGCTGAGGGATCGTATTGTATGCAGTGTCCGTTCGAAAAATTTGCAGAAGCAACTATTGGCGAAAAAGGACTTAACACTCAAAGAAGCAGAAGCCCTTGCCCTGGCTGCGGAAACCGCAGAACACGGTTCGCAGCAGATAGATAAGCAGAGTGATGCTTTGAATGTCCTGAAGGCTAGTCAACGGTACACGCCAAAGACTACAAGGAATGAGCAAAGGAGCGAGCCTGAACAATGCAAGTGCTGCAGCCAGCATGGTCACAAAGCTTCGACATGCTTTCTAAAAAACCGCCTATGCTTCAAATGTGGGCGGCAGAAATGAGCAATAGTACACTGTACTAACATGCGTGAAATGACCCCCTCCCCCCACCTTTCCTTCCCTCTCTGCGATGTTGGCTGAGCCGTTGTGGCTTTGATCTTTGAGGCACTTAAACTTACACCCTGCTTGACCGTTTGGCACCCGATCCCTGGACATTGGGATGAACCTGGGAGTAGTGGGTTTTTCACAGTACACTGTACTAACATAGCTATGCTGAGGAACGGAGAACAATAACATAGGGTCGGGGCCGTCGGGCGATCGTGGCGCCGATTTGGAAGAAGGGAAGCATGGGTGGATGACACACTCCAGTGTTTTCATGGCTATGTCTTCAGGATGAAGTATCACGCCGGGCACAGCTTTCGACCTACTCCACGATTCTGGCGCGAAGCTTTACTGCCATTTTCCTTTTCCTGCTAGGTAAAGTTTCCTTCGAACTTCAATTCGAGATTCATTTCGATAGGTTGGACATAAGATCGGATCCTCCTCAGAGTGGAGAATCCAAACATGGGGAAGTGGTCCAAGTATGCCAGAACGTATAAAAAAGAATGGCAGCAAGACCCCGAGCCAAAGATGCGTTCTGGTGCTTTTACTTCTAGATGGTTTGCCCGTAACGTCATGGATCATTCTGTCAATATCGAAACATGTTTGCCACGATGACATCAGTGCACCACGTCCCATGAACTTCACCCACAGTGTTAGCTTAGCTTGTGAGGTGTCGAGCTGCTGGCACGATGACGCGGCTTTGATTCCCGGCCACGGCAGCCGCATTTCAATCAAGGCGAAATGCAGGAACACCCGTGTACTTAGGTGCACGTTAAAGAACCTGAGGTGGCCAAAATTAATCCGGAGTCCCCCACTGCGTCATGCCGCCCAATCGTGGTGGGGTTTTACGTGATTTTGGCACGTAAAACCCCAGCAATTATTAGAGTTTAGAATACGGGCCTCAAACGTATTGAAGCCCCAAATCAATAGTGTCGAAGCCGCTGTGCATGCGCACGACAGAAACTGTGTTTGTGTTTTGCGTCAGGCACACTATTTCATGGATTTAGAGGGAGCCCCAAAAGCTGCCCCAAAAGCTTTCGTCAACAAACAAGGCGGCGCCCATCGAAGCGACGGCTCTAACCTAGCACAAAACTGGGCTCGATTAGTGGTAACGCGTGAAGTTCGAAAGCTAGAAGTGATTGCGGTTATCACTTTCTCTCAACTAACATGTGTAATGAATATTGATTCAATATACGCCGTTGATTCCGAATTCAATTGTCGATTTCATGGCTCGTAGGCCTATGACGGATTGACTTGGCTGGGTGAAGGAGAGTAAAGTTGGTTACTCAAAACTAAGTGCAACAAGTTGCATGCTGCTAATAGAATAAGTTGTAAATTGTAATTAAAGGCGAGAACATGAAAATCTAAATTACTTTTCTTATGATAAAATGGTATATTTTATTTTAATATTTGTTACAGCTTTTCTTTGACGCCACAGTGACGCTGCAAACGCAATACACTATGCGCAAACGCAAAACACCTATTGCAAAACTCTTCATTCCTGCATGCCCTAACGCTAACACTAGCAAAGCTCTTTGGGGCCCCTATTCTAAAACTTTATTAGCCATCAACATGGTTTGCGTTTTGACAGGAGCCGGTTTTCAAAGCATTACCACTGTTATCAATTAAAAGCCGTCGCGGCTTTTACCATTTCGAGCAAGTTAGTTCGGGACGTGCTCGTCGCCGAAAACGACTGCGCTCTTCTTACACTAGTGTGCGTGTTTGCGCAGTAATCTTTTAAAGCTCCGCTTACACCGATTTAGACAGTGAGTGGCATCTGTTGCCTGTCCCTTTTCTTAACGCATGTTCTTGGCATGCTAGAGACCTCAGATGGCGGCCAGGTTGACGTAAATTGACACTGTATAGGTAGTGTGTGTCCCAGCTAATCTGGGCTAAGCTAATTGAAAAACAAAAACAAAAAAAGCTGAAAAACAAGATACGACGAGAGACAAATAACGCAAAATATCATAGTGCGAAAGACTTGTTTTAGCTCATAAAAAAAGAAGCCGCGATCACGTCGCCGTCGCGGATCGCTGGGCAGCTGAACTTCTACGCCGTAGGCAGAGATAACGTGAGAAATCGATGACGCTGAACATTACCGTATTTACACGATTGTAAGTCGACTCGAATGTAGGTCGACCCCCCCAAATTGCATGTCTCAAAAAAAAAAAAAGAACATTGGGGGGGGGGGGGGGGGCGGAGAGAAAAACCACGCGAGTGCATTTCACACAAGGGAAATTTATTGATGGGGTTGCTAAGATTACTCATCGTCACTAGAGTTGACCTCACTGGTACTGCTGCCATCATAGCTGCTGCGGTCCCACAGCACGTCGTCATCCAGTGTGAGTCCACACTTCGCGAACGACCGCACCACGACATCACGCGGTACAGCCCTCCACGCAGAGAGGACCCACCCGCACACAGTAGCCAGAGAAGCCAAATTTTCTCGCGCTGAAGCCGCCACTGCCGCACCACACGTTCACTGACTCCAGACTTGCGTCCCGCTGCGCAGTTGTTAGTTTCCTCAACATGTAGGATAGCAGCCCGTTTGAACGCTGCTGTGAACGAGCGCCGAAACTTCTGGGCACTCATGACAGGCGCGACGATTCAGCACAACAGCAGAAGTGACAGATGCGCGTGGCCGTCGAAAACAATCGTATCCCAAAGAAAAGCTATTCTGCCAACTACTAATACCCCCCAAACGACGGCTCTTCCGTCAACCTGCGTCAACTACCAATACCCCCCTAACGGC
The DNA here is from genome assembly GCF_013339745.2 of Dermacentor silvarum. Classification (NCBI taxonomy): domain Eukaryota; kingdom Metazoa; phylum Arthropoda; class Arachnida; order Ixodida; family Ixodidae; genus Dermacentor; species Dermacentor silvarum. Next base: position 251,750,115 of record NC_051154.1, read on the forward strand.
GGCTCTTCCGCCAGCTACCAATACCCCCCAAACGTCGGCTCTTCCGCCATCTACCAATACCCCCTAAATGGCGGCTCTTCCATGATCGATGCTCCCACAGGAGCCGTGCGCTCGTGGTGCGCACAATCAAAATGGGGCTGTATTCTGAAACGTTCGCCTAGGCGAAATTTCTTTTTTCGCTTTCAGGCGTGCGCCGATTGGCTGTTTTAGCAAAATTAGATGAGCTGATTGGGTGGTTGAGCCCGACATCATTCAATTTGCTCAACCAGCCAATCAGCGCGCATGCTGATTTCGCCTAGGCGAAATTTCGCCTAGGTGAACGTTTCAGAATACGGCCCATGTATGCAATACAGTAAATTATTATGCTACGCTTCTACCGTAACCATAAAAACGTAGGTGCAAAGTTGTAACCACGCCGTAGCGCCCCTGATTTCTCGTTTCTCTTGCCGTTACTAGCGGTACACGGTTCGGTTTCGATTCTAAGTCGACCCCCCAACATTGGATTGCCAAATTTGAAAAAATGGGTCGACCTACAATCGTGTAAATACGGTATTTTGTGTTCATGGCAGCTAGAAAGCAGAGTTCATAGTTAATATTACTGTAAATAACTAAAAACAATAACTCAGTATTATCTGTCATAAAATAAAAGCACTGATTCGCCCTCTACAGCGATTCGCTGGAACTTAAGAGCTTCCGGGGCCAACCAAAAAGTGTTCTGTGCAAGCATGATGTCGCTGTTGTTCATGTAAAGGGCCGACCGTTACGGCAGCACGGACATTTTGTTACGACGGGTTGTGCAAAAAAGGATTGCCGTAGTCGAATGTGAAAATGTATACACAAATAAAATTGCAAATAAAAATGGCTATATTTGGCTACGAAATATTTTGCACTTTTTTTCTGTTTGGCTACATTTGGGCTACAACTTCTCTAGCTTTTGGCTATGCCGCCGTGTCGGACCTGTCAACACTGCTGGTCCGTCGCCATATGTATCAAGTACGGAAGTGCAGCAAGGATGTTTTTTCAAATGGCGATGATACCAGGGGACCAGCGCTACCAGACAACACGGTGACAACGGAAGTCGCAGAGGACTCTTCTATAGAGGCACCAGTACTACGACGGTCTACAAGAACACAAAAACCGGTTGACCATTATGGTTACTAAGACGGAAGAAGTGTTACAGTGCACGCGCTTCCCGTGATAAGCGCAAGTGTGGACCACACATGCGCACACACATGTTTTCCCCCTGCCCCTTCCCTCTTTTCTTTGGTATATATTCACTACGAAAAATAAACGTGGCTGTTCTGCATGGTGACATGGACCACTTCTTGTGAGAGGCGGTGTGACCGCCGCCATCGTAACAAAAGCGTTTGAGAAAAAAGGCGACTGTGCGCACCCGCTTGAGAGGTCTATGCGTCGTGCACGAACGGCAAAGCTTGTCCGAGGTGTTCACAGCAGCGTATGCCATGCGTGAAGTGTGTTTTTTCACGAAGCCCGACGGGTGTTTCAGGACCCCCTTTAAGGAATACATATGCAAGCACCCTCACACAGATGCATGAACACACAGAGACCTGGCATGACGCCAGTGCCTGCAGCACAAGGATTAAAAAGCATGGAAATACTTATGCTAGAACAAGGTGTTGCTAAAGAAAAATAGTTCTTTTATAATAAATGTTTTCAATTTTAGGCGGATTTATGTTAAAAGGCCTGTGTTCTGTGCGACTGCATAAAACGGAGCTATACATTTCTATGTATTTTGCCACAATTTATTTAACTACTATGATAAATAAACCTGAGCTAGGCTGAACTACGTTGATGGTTAATGATACCTTTATAGGAGCTAAAGCGCACTGCAGTGTGCTCTGTACGTCACTGTTATTTCCTGAAAGAAAAACACCACGCATATTGTTACTTAAAATAGAAAGCTTGAAGAGCCTTATTACTTAGATTGTACGCATTCAGTAATATAGCAAGATTCAAGAGCGGACCCTTCCATAAGGCCATGTGGTCATGGAGGAAGGAAAAATATAGAAGGGAGCATTACATCACGAAGCCAGCTTTGGCAAGCGAACGCTTCGTGTAGCCAACAGTGGTGGACTAACACGTGACCTCTTGAGTCGAGATCAAGGAGAATCGAGATTTGCCGAGACGTTTGGTTAGTTTGGTTACTGGTAGTTTTTATTCGGTTTGCGCTCGGCCGGCAGCTGAGCCGCTATTCTCTACACGCATGGCGGCTGCACGGCCGCCATTATGTGCCATGTTGGCTATCTGATTGGCTGTCGTGAGGTCACATGCTTTGAAATTCCGGGAAACGGCAGTTTTGCAAAATGCAATTTTGCGTTTTCATCAAAATGACGAAACGTGACCTGGAGCTACAAATTTTATCAACTAATAGTTTTTTCCCGGTCCTTGGCGCCTATATTGCGACTTTAGTGCTTTAAAAAGAAAGTGGACGATAGCGTGCAGAAGCCCGTGCTATGCTTCTGCAATTTCGCGAATATGTGGTGCCAGTCCAAGATAGTTGCCTTGTCAGCTTGCTCATTGGACGAAGGAATATGCCGTGAGGAGCGTCACAGGAAGAGCTGTTTCGTAAACGTCAATTAGACGTTGCACTGGGCCCCAACTGCAAAGATTTTCTGCCATAATTTGTGGTGCGACATGCTGCGCGAATTATGCTTACGAGAGGCCATATGCAATGGCGGCAGAGAGGCATAGAGGTAACATAACCAACTCTAGAGGAAAAGCTCCCCACAGCGCCCATGTATTGAAATCAGGAACCGCAAGGGCGCTGCCCTGTTGCTACCCTATGCAGGCGCGGACGACGAGATGCGATTCAAACGAGGCGCGCTATTAACGCGATCCTGAGCCTCCGTCAGTATGGTAGCGCCATATAGCTAGGGTGCCTGAAAACGCAGCCTTTCAGACACCGTAAATCTTACATAAAAATTTTCTAAATTGCCATTCGATATTTCTGAAAAATATTCAGAATGAGCTTCAAACGTTGTCCGTGCCTACGTGCCATGTGTAAGTGCTTTGTTTTTGCATAATACTTTGAATATTTTAGTGCTACAGTGCAGTCCACTTATAACAATATTAAGAACAAAAAATTCTGTCGTTATAACCAATCATCGCTATATCTGGACTGCCGTAAAAAAAAGCCGAATATACTTTGTAGTCCCGAAACCAAATGTGCCACTTGCGATAAAAAATCGACGTTGTAGAAAGTCAGCTGTGAAAAATAAAACGTTTATTTATATCTCTAAATAGCATTTCAATCATTAAGCGCGCTGAAATAGAAATCTGCACTTGCTTTCGCGGAAATTTCTGGTTCACATCCGCTGTGTGCATCACGTCCAGCTGCTGCGATAACACTGGTGGCTATAATTTAGCGTGCATGAAATTAATGAGCGACTCGATTGACGACAGTGCACTCTGTTTGGACATCAGGGCCATACACCCTGCGCTGTATTCCTATAAATGTCCACACTGTGATCAATGTGCAACGCTTTACCACATGGTATGGGCTTGCGCAAACACACCACAGCTCACACCCATAACACACCCCACCACACGGGAATGGGAGGCAGCGCTGTCCAGCTCCGACACGACGGACCAGTTCAACCTGGTCAGCCGAGCGAGAAGGGCAGCTAAGGCCGCTGAGGGGGCCACCCACTGCAGAGCGGAGGAGCTGCCAATGCTCGCGTGCTCTTTTGATTAAAGTTTATTCTCTCTCTCTCTCTCTCAGGGTCGGTGTCAAAGATGGGCCATTGCCAATCTCGTCGTCACTGCCGCTGCTGTCGTCACTTCCGTCGCACAACGTGCCGTCTGTCGCGACAGTGATCGCCGCGTCGGAGATGTCTTCGGAGAACGAGGCAGCACTATCTGCACTCGGAAACTCCTCCATCGAAGCACCACCTATTTCAACGTCAGTAACGACGGGCTCCCATAGTTCGGTTATGTCAGCGGCTTCCACCGTGTTAGTTTCACCCATGGGGGTTTCGTCCTAGCGCACAAAGCCCACCTTTTCCGTTGATCGGCATGGCCACTGCTTCTAGCCTACACGATTGTGGCGCTCCCGGTTGTCATAATTGTCGATATCATCGACTGTGCGAGCTAGTACTTCTTCGAGTCTGCAAAATTTAAAATTTGCAGCTTCGTCTGAAGCGATACAGCTTTGCGCTTGATCGGTGCACCCCGCACCCCCCGCTGCTTCCGCGGCGCATTTCCACGCTCGCTGAGAGAGAGAGAGACAGAAGGAGCGCAGGCACCGCTCGCTTATCGCTTTCTTTTTTTTCCCCCCCTCTTCTATGAACACTCACACGACCGCCAGTGACGCGGACGCGAAGCAGCTGACGTGACCTTGTGCACGCTGTGCCAACTTGCAGTGCGATCCGTGGCTTTCACAATCGGCGCGGGGGAGGGATGCGCTGCGCGGAAATGGCGGCAGATACGAACTCGCGTAGGCAAACTTTTCGCCCCATCTCGGTTAAAACGTAAATTTCATGATGATTCTGCATGAAAAACGCTGTCCAGAAGCAAAATTTCAATCGTTAAATCCGATATGCAGTGAATAACATATCGTTATATGTTTTTTTTTCTCATAGCCCTAATGCATAAGTTGATTTAAGTCGACTCATCGTTACAACTGATATATCGTTATATGTGGTATCGTTATAACTGGACTGCACTGTACAACAATGAGCCATAGCAACATGGCGGTGCCCTTGCGGTTGCAGCTTTTCCGCCCAGCTTTTCCTCTAGAGTTCGTATACTAACTCTATGCAGAGAGGCACGCGTATCGCCACATTTCCCCGTCGTTTGTGGCCGTGAAAATCTTTTGTTTGTAACGCGTGCTCATAGCATTTGCATCGCTCTCAGGAGGTGTTGGCATTTGTGTTCTGGACCGTCATTTTTATTAAGACACGTTTATTTGAAATAATATTGGTTGAACATAGCAAAATTTCTGTGACTTTTCGAACTTTTCACTGCTGTGTTTGCATTGTAATCAAGATTAATTACTTTTCGCGCAATTACTTAGGCAAAGTTAAAAGAATGTACCCCCTGTATACCCTGTCCATTTAGCAACTGATCTTGGTTGCTTGATGTCTGCACGTGCCAACCACAGCTCATACTAATAATGCGGCTGAGCAAATGTAAGCTCCTCTGCCATTCATTTCATGAACAATTTTGAAAAAATTTCACGGCATAGCAAGCCCAGTCACCAGACGCTGTCACATTTCTGGCTTCAAAAAAAGTGACCCCATTTGCATTAAACCTTAAACCATGCTCCCATTACTGCCATTCGCTCGTGTAGATGCCCAGTGATGTCTATTGCTTTTTTTTACCGTATTTTCAGATGTATACGTTGCTTTTTTTTTTCAGAATTTTTCGCCGGTGCGTCTTATAGCACATTGCGACTTACATACGTTTTTTTAAAACTGCCGTCAAAATTGGATTGGATGCTGAGGCCCCGCGAAGTGCACTGGGTTGACCTCCTCTGCCACTTAATTGCTACGGGTTCTGTGCGCGTGACCGAGGTACCGGGTTCTCGTGACCGAGTTCACGAGCGCTGTGCGAGAAGGACGGAGCAGCAACGCAAGCGGCGGCAGGCCGACCGCGAGTCGACCGACCCTGAAGTCGTCGCATCTGCAGATCGCTTGCAAAATATGGCATGCGTTCCTGCGCAAACTACGCAATTGCTACCAGAGTACAAGGCACCCCCCTTCTCTCCCACACTGCCTTCCCACTTTCCTCCCTTGTGCGTGATTCGGCTCACCGTCGCACGCTTTCACTCGCACATACAGCATACAGCGCACGGGGACGATGTTATCGCCCTTTGACTGTAATCAGAATGTGTCGTGATAGACAGAACATCGCGGTGACCAAAACGGCAGAAATGTGCCTGTAGTGTCCATATCATTGCTATGGCAATGACACCCACAGCGTGACCCACGTACATAAAGTGAAATGTCGCTGTAATTTTTATATCGCCAACCGAACGAATTGGTGCGTCTTATACACTGGCGCGACTTATACAGTTAAACCTGCTTATAACGAACCTCCATATAACAAATTCCTGGATATAACGAAGTTTTTATATTCCCCGCCGTTACTCCATAGAAGCACATGTATTTGAGACCTCTACGTAACGAAGTGGCAGCGGGAGACCCCCTCGAAATAACGAATTTTCCCCGCCGACAACCTAGAGATTTCGCCCCAAATATTGTCATCTTTGCGCGAGCAGCAAATGGAAGAACCTTCTCCGCCGCGACGGAATGCGAAGCGGCTGCATCGCACTTGGCGCGCTCACATTCACGGCAACTGTAAGGCGAGAGCGAGTGCACATGTGCGTGCGTGCAAGCTTGCACGAGGTGGGCCTACATCCCTCGATCCGGCAATCTTGCCGCCGCGGGCGTGACCTTCCCCCCTCCCTTCATTCAAAACTGATCCCGCCGCTTGCTATAGCTGGCCTAGCCCGCCAAGCCGGCACTCTCCTTTTCTAGTTGATGTTGCTCAAGGGAAAAAAACTTTTTTTTTAGCACGCTGGCAGCGCCACTCTTTGGTCACTGCACAAGTCTCTGCGCTTCACTTCACTAACCTGACACTAGGTGACACTATACAACACTACAACGCCATCGTGTCGCTCGCTCTTCGTTTCCGACGCCTCGCGCTTGTGCAAAATGACACGCATCCATGCATCCGGCACCGGGTGTGACATTCCAAGGATGAGTGCTTCGATGAAGAAACGCAAGAAACGCAAGCAAAATGGGTGTGCGTAACAATCGAGGGTACGTTAGAATCGACGGCGCGTTAGAATCAAGTAAATACGATAAAAGCTTTTTTTTTTAATTTTCATGCCGAACCTGCATATAATGAAATCCTCTTTATAACGAAGCTTTTTGGGAATTTGTCAATTTCGTTATATCCAGGTTTAACTGTATACATTTTTTTCCAAAAAACTGCCGTTTTGAGGGGGGTGCAACTTATACAAAGGTGCGACTTATACACCGGAAAATACGGTAAGTTTTGCTAGCCATTACCTTAGTGTGTGAATCTATGAAACGCCATTCGTATATGCACACAACAGCAGTGTCACTTCCTGTGTTAGTGTTTAACATTAGCTGAAGTAAAGGATTGGACTTTTACTCCACATTCTTCTAGCTTCCTCAGGCTTTTCTCAAGGCCTTCCTTCTACATGGCGTTGCTGGTAGGCACAGCATCCAACTGCATATACATACAAGGTTTTAAGTTTGTTCTACTGATTTAATTATATCATGCCATTGTTTTTTTTGCTTACCTCTAGGACTTGGACCTGTTGACAATGCAGGATGCGGTTGGTCTTGGTGTCAAGCACAGAACATGTCAAGTATTTCGCACTGTGTCCGGGAGAATGGCAGCGGCCATCCCCTGCCAAGTCCAGTTCGTCGGCAGCTGCTTCTGTCACCAGCTTGGCCCGCTGCTCGTTATGAAGCTATGCACAAGAATTTCCATGCTGTTAATCGAATTGCCTGAATTGCAGAGTTCCACAAGCATCGCCAGACATTCGAGTGTACAGCCTCTCGGAAAAATATAAAGGCTGGTCGGCTGTTTGCAATAGCTGGCTGGCCTTTGCATTTTATTGCGATAGCAATTATATGGACACTCAAAAGCAGATTTCTGCCGTCGGCGTCGCCGTCGCCGTCGGCGTGAGGTTCCGTATGACGTCATTTGGAGATGAAATCGTCGCCGCGCGCCGAACGCTGTATGTGCGAGTGAAAGGGCGCGAGGGGCGCGTCTTTCACGGGGAGTGAACGCACGGCGGAGAACAAACGCGCGTTCTGCGCCGTGCTCGCTTAAGGGCTGCAGAAGTAGGCGTCTCTTTTCTCCTTTACAATCACCATATATGTAGAGCAAACGCGCCTTCTTCGGACGCGCGAGAGGCCGTGGGGGAGGGGGAGGGAAGGGAGGCGACGTTTAGCTGCGGCACCAAGTGCCTATTTATATCAGAGGCTCCAGCAACAGTCACCAACGCCGCACGCATTTTGAGCTAACGCGGGCAAAACGCCGATGGCGTCGACAACAGTTCTGCGTGTTGTTGCTACCAAAGCCGCTCACCTTACTTCGTATGACATTGCTGTGTTGCTATCGCATTCATTGCTTCGCCCTTAGGGCGAAACTGTGACATTTTTTTTGCGATACACTGTACTTACACTGACACACCCGCACATGCTGAATAATGACTTAACATTGCAGAGCTTTGGCAACAAATAACCGAGGGAGAATTTTGTCACTGTAAGGTTTTTATTTTATTTGGAAGTTTGAAACATGTTTGTCTTTTTTGTGCTTCCTCTTGATCTCAGCTAATAATACTGGCTAGTACCATTTGCTCTCTAATACACACCACTCTCTCCCTGTCTCAGAATATTCAATTGTTTTTGTTCCATCACTCATAGCAATGTGCTTAAACTCTAAACCTTTTTTTAAACGTATAATTTCCTGCCCAATTAATTAGTATCTGTACAATGCAATGATTGGTCGCTCTACAAGGATAGCACTTAGTTGGCAGTCAGGTATGTTCGCTAAGAAGAGATGTTTCAGTATTCTTTTTTTTGCTGTTACTATTTGCATGCCCTCACTGGTAGAGTGGAACACAAATTCGCCTTATTTATAGCTGGCAGCAGGTACAGTCGAGTGCAAAATTTTAGAGACCACGGGAGCGGCGACTAAACTGCATCGCTGCGCCTTCTGACGGCTGCGCGCCTAAGTTCGAGAGCGTGTACGAGCGGCGACTAAACTGCATCGCTGCGCCTTCTGACGGCTGCGTGCCTAAGTTCGAGAGCGCGTACTACACACGCGCGTCCTTTTTTACCTGCTAGCCTGCTCGTTCGGTTGCTTCAAATGCGCACGCACCACTTCAGCAGTAGCCGTGGAATCGCCCGAGTGATGATATCGTCATATCATGACGAAAACACTTCATTTGTACTGGCAGCGCTGGGAGCGCATGACGCGTCACTTTTTCTGAAATCGAATTATGTGATAAGTTCTGGAACCAGCAATGCCTTTTGCACACTACGATTCCACGGCGACTGCAGAAGTGGCACCTTGCGCTCTCTCCCGCGTTAGAGTGCGGGTGCGGTTGAAGCAACCGAATGAGCAGGCTGGCAGATAAAAAAGGACACTCGTGCACAGTAGGCGCTCTTGAACTTAGGCGCACAACGGTCAGAATGCGCAGCGATGCAGTTTAGTCGCTGCTCCCGTGGTCTCTAAAATTTTGCACTCAACTGTACAGCTTCTAATAGATGAACAAGCGCTGTTAACTGATAGCCTGCACATTAATGGACCGCAGCCATAACAGTACTGTGGCCACTGGACATGCAGACAATAGCAGGCCAGCTGCCATTAGGATATTGCCTGCTGGTTTGCCGCTGATGAGAGGCTGGCTCCTCCACATTGCTGTGTTCTAGCAGTTACTGCAGCTGCTCCTACTTGAAACCATTGAGCCAACTACAGAGCGCTGCTTACACCAAGGCATATGGCACACAATGCAGGTGGGGGATAAAAGCTGCTGTAAGCAGCTTTCAAAAACAACGAACTTGCATTCACTGCAAGGCTCTGCAGCAGGCTCTGCATGGCTGTTGCTTGTGGATGTCAGTGCTGTGGCTGGCTCCGAGGCATCACTGGTTGTGGTAGGCAGTAATGTGTCGACCACATCGGGGCAGTTGCTGCATATTGAAAGTATCACACTTGGCATATAGAAACGCATGATGTTTTGATACAGAAGGTTATTGAAATATGTGCTTTGCTTCTTTTAATAAGGGCTGTGTAATACATGCACTCATCAGAGGGGGTCATAGCTCTAGAAGACAAGGACAAGAATGAGAGAACAAGACGAGCGCTCGTCTTGTTCTCTCATTCTTGTCCGTGTCTTCTAGCGCTATGACCCCCTCTGATGTATCTAACCAACTTGCGCAAAAGCCACACAATTAAACACATGCCCTGTTATGTCACAGGCCTAGCCTGTGACAAGCAACCTAATAGCAACACATAGTGAATATTGAATATGATGCAAAAATTTTTGTGACACCACTGACTCAGTTGGGAGTAGGGTGTCCCATGTGCGTTATGGCCTAGTATTTTGATTTTATGAAATGTATTTGCTGTGATTATGTATGCTTTCATTCTAGTACTTCATTCCTGTGTTTTTCTGGTGCATTCGTTGGATGCTGCATTTTATTGTGCTAGGACATCTGCTTGTCATCTTCAGAATTAGACCCAGATCTGTGTTTTCTTCAAATGTTATTGCTGCCACCTTGGCTTAGTGTTTCTTGCGCTTGACGGTGCTACTGTTTATTCTTCAGCATATTTTTTTTGCACAAGCCATGACAATTTACAGCCTGCTGCTTGAAGTTTCACAAGTGCTTTCTGCATCTCATTTGTAAAGCATTCGACACCTTTATGCACCCATAAGGTGCATTTCAAGCGATATTGCAAGTCTTATTGCATGGTACTGTTGCATGAAGATATAAATGCTGCTCAAGCTATCAGTAGTGTTATGTTTCTTTTTGTCTTGGATTGCTGGTGCTACTGTGTACACAGACATAGATAGACACGTGAATGGGATGTACATGTTCGGTACAAAGTTCCGACACTTTTGGAACTTCTTACCTTTTGCTGTTGCACATGACATGCCCTACACTATAATCTAAACCACAAGGTCGAGCTAAAATAGTGCCAGTAGATTACACCGTCCCGACAGCATATCATGCCTCAAAACACAAATACAAGAAATCAGAAAACAGGCTCATTATAGATCACTTATTTAAGGATAAGTTTAGGAGGACATTTGTATTTGTATGCTTCTTTTGTCTTGTTTTCCATGCTGTCATGCTGTTTTGTATATTTTCTGGTGTTTTGCATATGTAACAAATACATTAGTTGTGCTATTTACGTGCAAGATTAGAGCACAGTGATCTGCTGAAGCCGTAACTGTGAACAAAACTGATTCAGTATAATATACCTTGTGCTAGTGGTGTCGAGCAATGCTGCTGAAGGCCTGTAGCTGCAGTCAAGCTCCATTTCTTCTGCCTCATCAGCATCCACAAATAAGGCCCTCTGCACTGGTGTTGAAGAAGCTTGAACTCGAAGTACCCACAGCCAAGCATAAACATCTGCCGATCGTTCGGGAGTTGCTGGTGGCAGGGATACCTCGCAGCTGTCGGTCTGCACACCTGCTGAGGTCTGGACTCGAACAACAAAGTCCACCTGCGTGGCTGCAGTGATGTATTGCGTTATCACACAGAAAGCACCTGTCCTATATTGGAACTCAGGAGCTGTTTGCAAAAGCCCCGTTTACTTTTCTAATGTCTGAGCAGTTCTTCTTTAATTTCACCTGTCTCCTCCTATTATGTTCCATTCTTTATACCCTAGCATAGGGTAGCCAGTCAGTCTAGAACTGGGTAACCGCCCTGTCTCCTCCTTTTTCTTCTCACATAAATAGTAATTTGCAGGACATATGTCATGCCCCTATTTCATTTTTAAAGCGATAGGTTTCTTTGGCTCTTTCTCCCACTTTACGGTTTCTCAGTTTCTCGTCATTTGTTTAGAAAAAACTTTAGGCCAACAATAGACGACACTAACATTGCGAATCACAATGGCAGCACAATACCACCAAGGCGAGAACATTTACAAAGAAATGAACACTGTATACATGGCATGTCTTCAGAGAAATGTACGAGTCCACACATCTTTGGATACATTCTTGTATTGTCGCAAAATCATTCGTGGAAGTACCAGCAAAATGGCTTATACATAATTCAGTTGTATGTTGACCAAGTATGCCCACCTCTATTCTGTGTAACAAAAAAAAATGTCTTGGTACATACGATCTGTACATATGTCGGCTCCGAGGTATCTGTAAAACACAGACCTGTTAATGGAATGGTGAAATATATTTACGGATTCTTTGGTTTGCTTAATTTCTTTAATTTAGCCACTCGGCTTGAGCCTGTACATGTGTGACCATTATTGGTCAATCTTCTAGAATGGGCATGTCCCACTATGATTACTAGATAAAACTTTTCGAACCAAATCAAACTAGTTTTGCATAGCATCAAATAGGCATTACCAATAAACAAACCTTAGCTTGATATTGATTAGAACATGTGTGTTGGATCTGCATTCAATATTAACAAGGCTGGATACCCGGCAGAAAATCGGACTGAAGAAGAAGGTATGGAGATTTAATGAAAACTATTGTGAGTATGAGTCATGTTTTGAGGCAACAGCAACTATTGTTAAAAACACACATGCACACATGTAAGTATGTAATGCGTGCATATATATGTGTGCATGTGTGTGGTACTACAAAACATTGTATGCAGAAGGATGCTTACAAAGATAACGTTAGTTCTACCGGAATTTTTCTACACATGAGTGTTAACAAGGCTATGTATAGATACAGTCGAACCCGACCATATCAAACCCGTTTACATCGAATTACCTCGTATATCGAACATTTTTGAACACCGTAATGTTACAATAAGAATATATCGCAAAAATTACGGTTACATCGAACAAAAATAGCAGCCGCTATCGATATAGCGAACTTCAAGCAGCGAAAAACTACCCCAGAAGTTGGCTGTCCCGCATGGCGAGCGCCGTACACGCGACCGGCGAGCCGTCATTACCCCTCCTCACCCTCCCAGACAAAGTGGTTTAGCCTAACTGCGCGCGTGCGGCGCTGCTTTAGCTCCCTCGGACAGCCACCCCCTAGAAAAAGTGGTTCGACTACTCTCTCTCTCTCACAATCAACTGCGCCTGCATGCGATAGGCTCGATTGCTCAGTGCTCTGTCGTTCGTGAAATTACAAGATTGTGCGCGTAGTCGCGTCCTCGGAACGCAGCGCTCGTCCGCTCCGTAAGAGATGGCTGCCGTGAAACGGCAGAACCTGCTAATATCCGCAAAGCAGGAAATCATCAGAAGAGTTGAACGCGGAGAAAAGAAGTCGGATGTCGCCGCAGCATACAGCATCCCAAGAAGTACGCTGAGTACGATACTGAAAAATAAGGCCAATGTAAGGCGGACAAGAGACCAAGTGCTACCGGCGCCTACCGAGTACGGACGATGACCTGGTAAGCGAAGGCAGAAAAATCTGCTTACTCGTTCATAAATGCTCTGCGCATCATTGTAAGGTAAGCGTCAGCTTTGTTTCCTGCCTCCGAACACAACCTCAGTGCTGCAGCCCTTAGACCAAGGCGTCACTCGTGCACTGAAGGCAGGCTATAGAAAGCACCTTGTGCAACGGCTTTTGCTAAACCTTCGCACTGGCCGAGAGTTAAAAATTGACCTCCTGGGTGCGGTAACTATGCTGAAAGCATCATGGAATGACGTCACAAAAGAAACAATTCAGAATCGCTTCCGTCATTGTGGACTCGGTGCTTCTGGCGAAGCTGGCGCAAGCTCATCTGAAAATTGTGATGAACCAATTGAGGAACTTGATGATTTGTTTAGCCAGCTGTCTGAGTTCCCTGGTGCCGTTTGTGATGGGACTGCAACGAGACTTCGTCACCGTCGACGACGATGTTGCACCACCGGAGAGCTCGCTGATGAAGACATCATTGCCGATCTGGCTAGGGATCTTGCCGGCGACAGTAACTGCGAGGACCCAACCAGTTCCGACCCGCCCACGTGTTCCGATGCACTTCATGCACTGAGCGTTGTTCACCGCCACTGCGCGTCCATAAAAGGCTGTTGCTTCGGCTTTTCCGAGCCACTCGATAGTGTTGAAAAGTGTATGTTAAACAATGCTTTAAAACTGACAAAGCAGAAGATCGGCAACTATTTCTTGCGCTAATATGCCCACTGCACAAGTATTTAGGAAATAAAGAACACTTTTTTAATGAAGTGCGTTTTTTAAATTGTCAAATTCTTTAAATGTTCTATATCGAACTGCTCGATATATCGAACTAATTCCAGTTTTTTTGTGAGTTCGATATATGCGGGTTTGACTGTATATTTATCTCAACATGAAAGGCCACCCATTCCAGCAGTGCGTCAGCCTATGCTCACCAGCATTTCTTCCAGAACTATGCTGCTGTGGTGTCTGGGTAGCAGCAGTGTGCAGGATTGTAAAAGGTTAGCGTGCCAGCCTCGGATGTCGTAGGAAGGCTGCACTCATCCTGAGTCGTCTGGATGCTGGCTGTGCACCGCAGCGGTGCTCGGGGACATCTGCACGTCTCGCCCTGCAAAGATTTCGACATTACTACAATCAGTCATTGCATTCAGATATGATGTGACATTTACTGTTTGTGATTCTTCAGGAGCACTGCTGCATGGTGTTGGCACAGGCTGCAAAGAATGGAAGTAAAAAATAATGGTGCATGTAGTGCACTGTACTTCCACTCATTACTGTATTATAGAGACATTGCTGCCGTTCCTGCACAATGCGCCAAGGTACAAGTGTTTCTTTCTCTTTAAATCTTTTTTAAATCCCTTTATGCCTTGAGGCAAATCCTCACAGAAAAATTTATTTCTCTAATCAGAATTTTCGGCGTATGAGGATGCCTTTGGTAGCCTATATTTTTTATGACGGTTTTTTAAGTGCAGTGCACGGTGATACAGCTGAATTTTTGTTCAATCAACATATATATTCTGCTGCCCAATTTAATAAATGAAACTTGCAAAAAAATGCATGCAGGTCACGGCCGATATAAGGCAGTGGCAAAATTTACTCGGTTAGCTCATTAACTAAACAAAAGACATAGGTGGTATTTCAAGAACGGTACTCGGCAGTAGAGTTTAAGTTTGTTTAAAAGCACATGCCTGCGGCTGCTGCTTCATTTAACAAATGAGACATTAAAAGCACACTGCACGCGCGAGGCAACCGATACTGCAAAGTAAATGGTGCTCCGTTAACACGTACATTCACTACTAAAGCAGGCATAGAACGCCAATTGAGCACGAAAATGCAGCAGTTACCGCCGTGTTCGGAACGAAGAGCGTTGGTAGCGTTCCCGGGCGCAGCGCAGGTTTAAACGCAATGCCCATTTCCTGTTGCATCCGCAGATAGTGGGTATAATAGGCGTTGGTATAATCCACGGGCGCGAAGTGACCCACTACAAACGAGCCAAACTTCGTGGCCGAAAGGCCAATGCATTGCAACCAGGCAAGGCGCAGCACTTCATGTCTAGGCAGATGCCGAATACGCCCTTGCCGATCACTGGGCTTGCAACCGATAACAGAGCACGGAGGATGGTACGACATCTTTACGAGCACCAGACTAGTGGTATAAGTCTGTGCAACATGAACACTGAGGTAGACCCCAGCGTATGAAAGACCATGATCGCGCACTCAAACAGGGTAGAAAACAGTTACGCTGTCTATGCGCACGACTGCACCACGTGGGATTAAGCAGGCAGGCGAAACGGCAGTACTGTACATCTCTCTTGCAACGGTATGAAGCAAAACAAAAACACGCAGACATTCGATTTGTATTCGAAACTTTATTCTTTCTATTGAAGCAACAGATAAAACAAATACCTGATGTTGTCTTGAATAATTCTCGAATTAATTCGCGTGTCACTATGAGCGACGTCACAGCACTGCGATCCACGTAGGCACGCTTGTGCGAAGAAAGGCAACGGCGTTTAGTTTGAAATTTACCCTCTTTCCGCGTCGTGTAGCGGCGTAATACTTAGCAGACACGATCGTTAGCGCGCACTGTATGCACTGCGCTTGTCAGCTCAAAATGGCCCGACCTGGTGAAGGCCCTTTAACATGCTTTCGTTGGAGTACAGCTGCCATCGTCTTTAAACATACAGAATGGGTATACGTACGATTGCATAAGATTTAGTCGTAGACGACATCGCAATTTGTGTCTCTCTCACTCACTCCTGTCCAGTATCCAACAATTGGCATGTTGTAAACTCGCGTTGAATGAAAGGATGGAAATAACAGTCGATGTCATACAATCGTATTCACAAGCACAACTGCTCGCCTTAACCCTTTGTCCAGTGCGAGAAATCTACTCATAGATTCAGCTATACATTTCCTGTGGCGAGGTTGCCACACTTAATCACATGTTATGGGAATGTCAGGACATAACAAACACTTCGGGCAGTGCCGACACCTCCGTCTCTTCCACCGCCAGCCTCCGCTCGCATTGGAAGACCGCACTGCTCAGCTCGAACCTGACAGTACAACTCTGGACCGTCCAGCGAGCCGAGGAACCGCGTTCGCGGCGGGTGCCCAGACCCACTAAAGAGATGCCAGACTCAAATCTGATTGACTTGATAATAAAGTTTACGTTCGTCTTCTTCCTGTACAAGAATACTATCAGAAAAATCTGCGGGACAACACTTACTTGTCCCACAGATAACTTGAGTCCATGAGCGAAACTGAGACACACATTGTTCCTCTGTACACTTTGGGCTTCATCGTTTCAGGCTGTGAGGTGATTACGGCTTCTTATGGAAGGGTTGAAAGCAAGCAATGCAAAAAGGCACTTGGCAGGCCTTACATACAAGTATTGTGCATGTTTCCTGCGAAGTAGTTTAGAACCACTGGCACTTTTTGAGTGTAGTGGTGGCGCACGGTGCTGGAGCTGGGAGTCGTGGTCTATCCGAGTTCGACGTCAAACTGCGGGTCGCTCTCTAGCCTACGCCGCCGCTGCTACCAGTTGTAGGGGTTGGGACAGACATATCCAAAGTGGTAGCTGGCCCAAGCCGTCGTCCGCCTCATCCACGCTGACACTGAAGACGTTGTTGAAGGGAGGAACAGGTACTCAACGAGAACGAAGAGTACTGGGTTTATTTACATTATTTACCTAAGAAGTAGGAGAACGATACGTCTCATCAGTTTAGCATGACTGGATGGAAGCATACTAGATCGAAGCACTACCTACCACCTCAGGGAAGATGGGAGAGCACTCCCGATAGCCCGCAGAAGTCCGCGTTAAAACCCCCTCTGTCCAGGCTGCGGTCCCACCATCCTCCAATCGGAGCGTCGAGAGTCACAAAGGTCCGCCTTGAGGGCGAGGGTGCGCATAATCCCCCGGCGCCTTCGTTTCCCGACTACATTCGGAGAAGTGCCCTCGGGCACACACTGCTCACTCCCCTACATAAAGGAGGGGACACTCGTAGACAGGTGGCTTCGCGCCTGACTTGAACTGACGCGTCTGTTGCTCCTGGAATGGGCCAGCAGCCATCGACGGGTTTGTTTGGAGAACGGCCTTGGCGGCCAGCTGGTCTGTCGAGCAGCCGTGAGAATGCGTCGTAGTAGAGGCCCTTTTCCAAGAGTCTCCTCTTCCTAGTGTCGTGACACGTACTCTTTGAATGGTGTCGCCGCTGATCTTTCCCGGCGGGACGGTTTTCAGCCTCCTGAAGCGATTCGTCGCAGGCAATCGGGAGATACTTCCAAGATCGCTGCCCCCACTGGTCACCGAAAGTAACAACGGGTAGTGCCCCTGCCCATTGAACCAAACGTCTGTTAGCACCACGGTCATATTTCAGCAGTTCTTGCTTCCTCTCTTGTGATATACTAGACTGCGCCGACCCTTGCGAAAGCTCCTCCCATTGATGAGCTGTCTGCACAGTATTACCCGAAAGAACAGGTATGTCATGCCATTTCTGTAGTAGTGCTGGACGTCTTCAACCACTACGTTCTGCATATTTGCAGGTAGCTGAAAACAATGGCTTACTCTCATGCCAAGCCTGTCTACAATTGATCTAACTGCATTACTGGAGTGCAAGAAGTTATTTTTTGCGCTTACCGGTCAACTTATTCGTGGTGCAAGAACAACAAAATTCACGCGCTTGAAGAGTGACGACAGCCAAAAAACAAAAAAACACACAAAAAAAGAGCAAAACAACTCGAACTGGATGGATGGATGAGGCTGCACCCTTTAAATCGGGCGGTGGCATATGCCACCTAGCTGTGACTATAAACATAATTTGTAATTTGTGGTGGGTAAAATTTCACCCCTGCCTTGATTTTAGCCACCAATCTGATAACTTCCGTTTGGTTATTTCTATCCGCTTAAAGTCTATTTTGCCTTCACTGTCCCTAAACGCCAATGCTTTGAAAAAATCAGACCCGTTGCTTTGCACTGTACGGAAAAGTATGAGGTGTTCAGCTGTTTCCTCTTCCTCTCCACACGCACCGCACAACGTGTCTATACCTTGGTACTTGACTCAGTACATCTTAGTCCGCAATACTCCCGTCCTGGCTTCAAACAACAGAGCTTCCCATAGAATTATCATAGATATTTTCTTTGGCAATTTCTTGCTTGAAAGTTCTGTATGTTCCCAGTGCTGATTTCGTCTGCATTCCTGTTTTTCACAAACCCCTCTCTGTTTCTTTAACCTTTTTCTTAACCAATGTTTCCTGGTTTGCACCCCTCCTGCACTCCAAATATTTGATTGACAATTTTCTGGTCCGCTTCTTCCATTTTGTGTCAACATTCCTCATGTACAAATAACTGAAAACTCTCTTTGCCTACTGCTTTTCTGCCATTTCTCTCAATTGCTCCTAAAATTCTATCTTGCTGCTGGCATCCCTGCCCTCGAATGACATCCATCCCATGTTACCCTGTACCCCCTGATTTGGTGTATTTCCGTGTGCTCCCAAAGCAAGCCTACCTACCCCTCGCTGCTTAACTATAAACCTTGCTCGAACCTCTGATCTCATGCACAGTACCGCATTGCTGAAAATCAAACTAGGGACCAGCACCCCCTTTCCAAATCCCTCTCACCATTTCGTAGCTATTGTAATTCCACAGGGCCCTATTTTTCATCACAGCTGCATTCCTGTACCTTTAGTCGTTACATATTTTTCATGTTCTGTTAGGTACTCAGCCCCATTGTTTATCCACACTCCAAGATATTTGTACTTATCCACTACCTCCAGCGTAACCTCCTGTATCCTATGCTCGCTGCCCTGATTATCATTAAAAATTATGACTGCCGATTTTTACTAAACTTCAAACCTAAGCTATCTCCCTCTTTACCACAGATGTCCATTTAGCCCTGCAAGTCTTTCTTGGTGTCAGATATAAGTGCAATGTCATCCGCATACATCAGTCCTGGTAATGACTGTTTAATCCATTCTCCTTGCTTGGAATAGGAAAGGTTGAAGCCAAGTCCGCTCCTCTTTCATTTATTTCTCTAATCCTTGTAAATACAGCATGATCAACACAGGTGACAAAGGGCACCCCTACCTAAGCCCCTGCTGTATTTCTATAGGCCCAGATACCTTGTTTTCCCATTTTGTAAGCACCTTGTTACTTTTATAGATATCTTTTAAAAGATTACTTACTCCATCTTCCACATCTAGAGGGCCCAGTATGTCCCACAAATCCTTTTGGATTACACTGTCATATGCTCCCTTTATATCCAGAAATTCGAGCCATAGGCGACTGTGTTCCTTTTCTGCTATTTCAATTTACACTGCGTCAATGAGAACAGATTATCTTCTAACCGTTTTTGTTTCCGGAACCCATTTTGTAGTTCCCCCAGCACCTCCTCGCCATCCACCCATGCTTGCAGTCTGTCCTTTATAATCTGCATCACCACTATGTAAACCACTGATGTCACTGTTATAGGACAGTAGTTGTTTATGTCGGCTTTGTCCCCCTTTCCCTTATATATCATGCTCATCCTGCTGTCTCCACCCGTCGAGGGCTTTACCGTCCATTATCATTTTTCTCACTGCCTCTCTTAATGCTTTCTTAGATTTTGGGCCCAATGTCTTTATTAACATAATTGGGATGCCATCAGGACCAGTCGACATGCTACTAGGAACCCTCTTCTCTGCCCTTTCCCACTCACTTTGTTCAAGTGGAGCCACTGCACTAACCAGTCTATCCTCACCTGATTGAGCACATGCTATGTTTCGTTCTTTATATTTTTTTGTCATCATTGTTCTTATATGTTCCATTGCCTCATCTCCTTCTAGCCGAACACCTTGAGCTGTAACTATAAACCTCTGCTCTAGGCTAGTCTTATTCCTCAAGGAGTTGAGATGTTTCCAAAATTTCTTCGCCGCTTTTCTATCCTTTTTGTTTACTTCTGAGAACCATTGGGTCCCCTTTCTTCTAATCTTCTCATTGATCAAATGGGATGCTTCCCTTCTACAGTTTAAGAAGTTATCCCATTTTCTATTTACTTGCCACGTTAAGGACAGTGACTTTGTGCAACACGTGCATGTATTTGCTTGCACTCCCACACTGCAGCAAACCTGGAGCTATTTATCGCAGGTGTCATCGAGGAGTGGGAACTTCCAGCCCACGATACTGTGCCGATCTTCGTCGTTACAGATAATGGAAGGAACTTTACTTCTGCAGTAGCGCGGTCGTCCTGGAATGGTGTGCAGTGTTTTGGACACACCCTTCAGTTGTGTGTCAGTGATGCCAAAAGAGAAGTGTCAGGGTTTTTGCAGCTCTGTGCTAAAGCCAGAGCGATTGTGGCTAGATACAAACGGAGTGCCAAGGCCCGAGGACGGCTTCAGGAAAAACAGAGAAACATGCAGCTGGACCCTCTCGCGGTTATAAAAGATGTCCCGACGCGATGGAACAGTGAGCATGCCATGATGACCAGACTCGTGAAGCTCCGTACGTTCATCACTGTAGAACTTTCAGAATCTGACGCAGTTCCAAACTTGAACGCAAGTGACTGGAAGCTTATGAATGCAGCAGTGCAAGTCTTGAAGCCACTTGACCATGCCACAACTGAACTGTCTGGGGACAGATATCTCACGCTGCCACAAGTCATCCCCCTGTTGCAGTGTACCAAGGTGGTTCTAGCTGAACATGTTTCCGAAGGTGGTGAGGCAGCATTGCTTGCCTCAAGCCTTTTGCGTAGTATCAAGACGAGGTTCGCTGATATCAAGATGTCACGCCTTCCTGCATTGGCAATGTTGGTCGATCCTAGATACAAAGATGTCTGTTATGCTGAGCGACCCGCAACACAATGGGCGTTCACTCTACTCACAACGACAGCAGAAGAGACTGTGCCAGTTGATCAACATGGTACAGCAACAAGTGAGAAAAGCACCTGCTCTGCAGACCCATCAGAGGACTCTGTGTGGAGTGCTTTTACACACTTCAGTTCACGTGCACATCATCAGTCAAGCCGTACAATCTCGGATGAGGTTGCTGCGTACTTGAAGGCTCCCCTTCTTTCCCGGTCTGAAGACCCCCTTGTGTGATGGAAAAGCAAGAGCCACCTTTACCCAAACCTGGTTGCAGCTGCCGGTAGGTATCTTTCGATACCAGGCACCCTGACAAGAAGTGAAAGGCTTTTTTCCACTGCAGGAGTCGTTGTAAGCTGCAGAAGGAAGCACCTCAAACCCCAGCATGTGAAACAGCTAGTATTTTTGCACGAAAATTTCTAAATTTTCATAAATAACCAAGTTGTTTATTTTCCTTGAATAAATCCCAGACTTTAGCCCTCTGCCGTTTTTTTTTTCTTCTTTACTTTCTACTATTCGAAATTATTCGAGAAGAATTACTATTCGCTACGAACCAAAAAAGCACTACCGTACTTTCCGGCGTATAAGACGTGTTTTTTTTCTGATTTTTTCGTAGGTGCATCTTATATAACGGTGCGACTTATACAGTAGAACCCCGCTGTTACGTTTTTCACGGGACCGTAAAAAAAAAACGTAAGAGCCGGGAAACGCAAGAGCCAGGAAACAGGAAAAATTGAGAAATGGGAGTAGTGTTGAACTGCACACAATATTATTTTAATTCTTACGTGCGACAAAAAGTAGTTTCGCCCGACAGCCGGAGTATCGATTGCGGTGAGCTATACAAAGTAAGAATAGTAGTTTTATCATCTGTATAAACTTGTAAACATTCGGTTATTAACTAATTAACAAACATTGTCAGCGCGGACACGCGCAGTTAAGCGCCGCTGCAGAAGCGAGCGAAGTGACCTTCGTGCTGTTGTCTATTAACTGAGCGCCGAGAACACGCAGCACGCACAAAGCCACGAGCCGCCGACGCACCTACACTGCGTAGAATCTACCCCCACGCAGATCGCTTTCAAGATAGGGCCCGCGGGACCGCGCGCGCGCCGCCGCGCAGTATGATGCCAGAGCACAACGCTGCCCGCTACCCCCCCCCCCCCCCTCGCTCCCTTGCTGGTGCCTCGAGCGCAACGGAAGGAGGCGCGCTGCCTCTCTGCTTTTCTTTCGCGCGCGAGACGCGGTCGTCGGCTCCCCTCGCACGCTTTCACTCGCACATTCAGCATATGGCGCGCGGCGACGTATGCTGTATGTGCGAGTGAAAGCGTGCGAGGGGAGCCGACGACTGCGTCTCGCGCGCGAAAGAAAGCATACGGCGCGCGGCGACGGCGTTATCGCCCTTGGACTTTATAGGGAACATCTATGAGCCAAAACGAATTTTAGGGCCACAACGCGTCATAGACATCATCTTTAGATAGCAAAAGCGGATATCAAAGGCCATACTTTTGCTGGCGGAAACCGAAAATACGTAATAAATGTCGCCCCCAGCACTTTGGGCGGCCAATGCCATCGTCAAGCAACCAAGCCAAGCGACATGAAAAGTCAAAATGGCCGCTCGGGCCGGCGCGGTGTGGCAGTTCGCAACGTATGATGCGGGAACGGTCCCACAGTTGCGACGTAACAGCGGGGTTACCAATGCATTGGGTTCTATGGGAGCTGTGCCGGGACCGGCCGAAAACGACGTAACATCCGGGAAAACGCAGCACCCGGGAACGTAACAGCGGGGTTCTACTGTATACAGTCAAAATCGGATTGGATGCGATAGGCCCGCCCCTTATCGAGCGGACATCAAATGACGCTCCACCGCGCGTCGCCTTCTGCCGTGCACAGCAGTGTTTTTTTTTTGCTTCTTTTCTATGGTCACACTGTTATTTTACTGTTTTAATTCTTGTTACTAGTTACCATGCACTAGCGCCCGCCCGTTCTAAACGGTGAAGCCGCATGAACATCAACATCAGCCACTTCATTGCACTCGTTGCTGTTGTTGCTGTGCACTTTTCATGTGTCTTCACTCACAGCCTCGCTAAACATGGCGCCGCTTGCGAAGCAAAGTCGGCAAAGTTACGACGCGAAATTCAAGCTGCGTGCAGTTGAACTTGCAGTGGTGTGTGGAAACCGAGCAGCAGGGAGGGAATTCCAAGTCAGCGAGAAAATGATCCGGGAGTGGCGCAAAGCCTCCGATTTGCTCCGGACAATAAAATCAATGAAGAAAGCGAACCGCGGCATGAGGGCACGTTGGCTGGATCTCGAGCATCGTCTTCGCACATGGGTATTGCAACAACGAGCCGAAGGCAGAGGGCTGTCAACAGTGCAGCTGCGTTTGAAGGCCAAGACCCTGGCAACAGAGACCAATGCTGCTGGCTTCGAGGGTGGTCCATCGTGGTGTTTCCGCTTTATGCGGCGGAATAAGCTGGTCATGAGAGCTCGAACGTCAATGTGCCAGAAGCTGCCCGACGACTTTCAGGCACAGCTTGACAACTTCAGCTCATTCGCGAGGGAGGAAATTGAGAAGAAGAATGTCGGTGCAAGCCACATCGTCAACATGGATGAAGTCCCGCTGACTTTTGATATTCCACTTGGGAGAAGCGTCGCCGAGAAAGGTGAAAAAACTGTTACGGTGAGGACAACAGGCCATGAGAAGTCTCACTTCACCGTTGTTCTCGCCTGTTGTGCCGATGGCACAAAGCTGCCTCCCATGTTGATTTTTAAACGAAAAACATTGCCAAAGGACTCTTCCTCCCGCTGTGGTAGTTCAGGCGAACACAAAGGGATGGATGGACCAAGAAATGATGGGTGTGTGGCTTGACCGTTGTTTTTCACGTCGACCCGATGGATTCTTTCATGTGACGCCAGGAATGCTGGTGATGGACAGTATGTGGGCGCATATCACCGATATCATCAAGAAAAAGATAAGTTCGAAGAACTGCATCCCAGTCATCATACCTGGCGGCATGACGAAGATGCTTCAGCCACTCGACATTTCTGTGAACCGCAGTTTTAAAGCAGTTCTGCGACATTTCTGGGAGACCTGGATGTCGGAGGGGGAGCATAGCTTCACAAAAACAGGACGCATGCAACAGGATGACTATGGAGAATTGGCGAAATGGGTTAGTGAGGCATGGAACTCTGTTTCTGAGAAAACCATTGTTTCAGGGTTTCAAAAGGCTGGTTTGATCCCATTCACGGCTGATTGCGATGTTGAGTTGGATACTAGTGAGTCTGAAGACGACAGTGATGTGCCAGCCGAACTGCAACCTGAAGTAGCTGCATTGTTTGTCAGCGACTCGGAGGAGGACGACTTCGATGGCTTTGACTGAACGCCGTGATGCAAGCCATCATTTGCACTGTTCATGCTATCAGAATAAAATATTTCTGTAAAGTATCGTCTAGACATTGGAAGGCGCTTGCACGCGTGTCAGCACTGTCTACCGTGGTATACGTGGAGAGGCGGCGACCGCTGCAAGCGTGGATTTTTCGTCACACTTCCTCGCGACCTGAACCTCAACGAGTTTTTAAATCGTTTACTGAACGAACAGGTGCGTCTTATACACCGGTGCGACTTATACTGTATTTACTCGAATCTAGGCCGACTCCGA
Source organism: Dermacentor silvarum (assembly GCF_013339745.2). Taxonomy (NCBI): domain Eukaryota; kingdom Metazoa; phylum Arthropoda; class Arachnida; order Ixodida; family Ixodidae; genus Dermacentor; species Dermacentor silvarum. Next base: position 251,774,708 of record NC_051154.1, read on the forward strand.
TTCTAAGCCGACCCCCCAAAAGTTCAAAGTCAGAAAAAAAAAAACTTACCTCGAATGTAGGCCGTGCCTCATGCCCAGCCTCAAGCATCTCGCCCCAGCCTCGCCCTCAGGGCGGACAGAGCACCCAGCGCGAGGTGTGCGCGTTTGTTTGAGCTTGCAATCAGCCTCGGATATCAGATATTTCTGAAAATTCGTTTCACGAATGTTACCTTACTGCACCATTCTCAGCACTGTAATTATAAGCTCTGGTGTCGCTGCAACGAGTAGTTACGAAACATTTGACGATCCTAACAGCGTGGGTACCGTTCTGCTGGAGGGCTCATATATCCACAACCGCGTGCGAAATAGCTCTGAAGGCCTGTCAGTACACTTGTTCGGCGTCTCCGTGTTTGTACTGCGACAGGAGAGGTGACGGCGGGTGCGCACGTATACCACGACAGTGGCCGCTTTCCACTCTTGGTATACTTCGCCGCAATACGCTGCGCATGCTTCATTGCGCGACACTGGTACCTTGCGGCGGAGCTGACTTTAGGCAACGAAAAAAGCGAGGACAGCATTCGCAAAATGAAACAGCATTTATTAAATTTGAACACGCCGAGCTCATTCTATGTCACCATCGCTGCTAGCCTCGTCGCTATCTTGCTTACTGCTGACGTCTTCAAACAGTGCGCTATATTCAGTACCATCCAGCGCATTAGAGATGCTGCATTTTTGGAAGAAGCGCACGTTGCGGCACACACAAAAACCATCTCCCGTGGCCCCCTCCAACGACAGACCGATGCCGAAGTTCCGCCCGGCTTGAACGTTTGACGATGCCTCTACGGCTAGCACAACTACCGTATTTACTCGATTCTCACGCTTCCTCGATTGTAACGCGCACCCGTTTTCCGTGAGGAAAAAAAAGTCCTTTACCAGTACTGCGCACCTCATGCTTTCAAACAGAAATACAACTTTCTGTCATTTGGAAAAATAGATTTCCTCCCGATGCACTGAAGTTGCGATGAATAAAAAAAAGTCGCAGTTTCGCCCGAAAGGCGATGCATCGAATGCGATAGCAAATTAGTAGACCGCTATTAACAAGCACGGTGTCACGCGCGCACAAGCAAACATGAACACATCTCGCTCGTTGACCGCGGAAACGAACTGTCAGAACGCTGGAGACGAAGCGCGCCTTCGTGCTAGCATGCCTCTCGCTTCAACGCGGCGAAAACACGGCGCGCGGCGGACTTTACCCGTCGCAGATTGCGTTCAAGATAGGGCCAAGGCGATCGTATCGCCGGAGTGGATCGTCGCAGATTACGTCCTGCTTCGGTCGATTGAAACCATTCCACATTGCTTTGCTGGCGAAAATCCTCTCCTCCTGTTTGCGCCAGTCCCGCTCGCAAGTTTCGGATTCTCCGAACGCCTGTGATGCGGCCCGATTTCTGTCTGTCTCCGCACAGATGATCACTTTCCTTTTAAATGCGGCATCATGATGAACTCCGTACTTCATGCTGATAGAGCAGACGCTGAGAACGTGAATACAGACGGTAGACTATTGCCTAAGCATGTGTACTGCAGCACACGGAGGAAGCTTCCGCATGCTACGGTAGCTAGGCTCGACGTGCGTGCGAGGCGGCCATTTTGAGATGCCGACGCAGATTTAGGGTCGTGTTGAAAGTGCGCGTTAAATTCGAGTAAATACAGTATTCGTTTAGAAAGCGGCACTATAGTGGCATCGCCCATTTGGTGCCATTACGATAACGCCACACCGCGCGCCGATGCTGCACCATACCGATACTACCGATACGACGCAGGGCAAAATGGCGACGTTGCTCGTGTACTTCAGTTGGCTACTGGCGCGGCTAGTAGCGGCTGCGATACTGACTTTTCTAGATGGCGCTAACTATGCACCATATTTATCAGTTTCAGTTAAAAACTAGCGCGTTTTTTTAAATCCTCGAATCTAAGCCGACCCTAGAGTTTCGTATGTGATTATTTGAAAAAAACTATCGGCCTAGATTCGAATAAATACGGTATACGTTTTTTTTTCAGAAAAACGGCCGTTTTGAGGGGGGTGCGACTTATACAGAGGTGTGACTTCATCATCATCATCAGCCTATATTTATGTCCACTGCAGGACGAAGGCCTCTCCCTGGGATCTCCAATTACCCCTGTCTTGCGCTAGCGTATTCCAACTTGCGCCTGCGAATTTCCTAACCTCATCATCCCACCTGACTTTCTGCCGTCCTCGACTGCGCTTCCCTTCTCTTGGTATCCATTCTGTAACCCTAATGGTCCACCGGTTATCCATCCTACGCATTACATGGCCTGCCCAGCTCCATTTCTTCCGCTTAATGTCAACTAGAATATCGTCTACCCCCGTTTGTTCTCTGATCCACACCGCTCTCTTCCTGTCTCTTAACGTTACTCCTAAGATTTTTCGTTCCATTGCTCTTTGTGCGGTCCTTAACTTGTTCTCGAGCTTCTTTGTTAACCTCCAAGTTTCTGCCCCGTATGTTAGCACCGGTAGAATGCAATGATTGTACACTTTTCTTTTCAACGACAGTGGTAAGCTCCCAGTCAGGATTTGGCAATGCCTGCCGTATGCACTCCAACCTAATTTTATTCTTCGGTAAATTTCTTTCTCATGATCAGGGTCCCCTGTGAGTAATTGACCTAGATAAACATATTCCTTTACAGATTCTAGAGGCTGACTGGCGATCCTGAATTCTTGTTCGCTTGCCAGGCTATTGAACATTATCTTTGTCTTCTGCATATTCATCTTCAACCCAATTCTTGCACTTTCTCGATGAAGGTCCTCAATCATTTGTTGTAATTCCTCTCCATTGTTGCTCAATAGGACAATGTCATCTGCAAACCGAAGGTTGCTGAGATATTCGCCATCGATCCTCACTCCTAAGCCTTCCCAGTCTATGAGCTTGAATACTTCTTCTAAGCATGCAGTGAATAGCATTGGAGAGATTGTGTCTCCTTGCCTGACCCCTTTCTTGATAGGTATCTTTCTACTTTTCTTGTGGAGAACCAAGGTAGCTGTGGAATCCTTGTAGATATTTGCCAAGATATTCACGTATGCCTCCTCCACTCCTTGATTACGCAATGCCTCTATGACTGCTGATATCTCTACTGAATCGAATGCCTGACAGAGGTGTGACTTATAGCCCGGAAAATACGGTATTCGCACAAGCCTAATAAATAGGCTACGCACTTGACCTGTGGATCAGATTTCGACGATCAATGATTGTGCTTGCCACTTCGGTGTGATCTGTGTATTATAGAAGACGACTCTTCCAGTCAAGACGATAAGGGAAGTGATGTGCGCCCGCATCACCAGCTGCAGCCAAGAGGAGTGAGGGGCAAGGCTTTGTAGACTACTTAAATATGGAAGCAGATGCGAAGACGAAGCTACCGACAGTGTGCTAGTAGGCGATGGCGGGGACAACAAGCCCACACGTGCGCGTGCTTTAGTCAATCTGATCGATTCTCTGAACGACATCCGCACCATTGTTGAGTGTAGCAGTGGTGACAAATACTGTGCATTATTTGCGGGCTAGAGAATGTGACCTTTGGTGCAGCAGACTATCGTACCAAGCAATCCTCCATCAATGATTATTTCAAGTAGTCTACCTGCACGAAAAATAAACATCTTCTTTCTGGGGTTTTACATGCCAAAATCAGTTCTGATTATGAGGCACGCTGTGGTGGAGGGCTCTGGATTCATTTTGACCACCTGGGGTTCTTTTACGCACTAAAACGCAAGCACACGGGTGTTTTTGCATTTTTGCTTCCATAGAAATGTGGCCGCCGCGGCCGGGATTCGATCCCGCGACCTCGTGCTCAGCAGCGCAATGCCTTAGCTAACTGAGCCACCGCGGCGGGTTGCTTTTTTTTAAAAGTTGTATCCTACTAGCCCGCACCACAGCTAGCTCACACTTAAATATTCGCGCTATACACTCGTAACCGTCGTGATCTTTTTTGGTTTCCATAAACAAGACATAGCCTTGTAATTTGCCCTTCTTTTTCAGTTTTTTTTTTCTTTTCGGGCAATTTGAAAATCCGCTTCAATGGAAAACTTCGTAGCCCACTGGACTTCGAATTAATGAGGTTTTACTCTACGTTACATCTATGGGGCTAGTGACGGTGCCACGTAGTTGTCCGAATAATCAAGTATGCCCCCAATTATTGCTTGGCGACTGCATTGCGGTGGCTATCAAAGATGAGCTGTGACTGTTCTTGGCTACGGGCATGGAGGAAAGAAGAAAACACTTAGGAGAGCCCATAAGATTGGGCAGTCTGCATTCGCAATGCAACCCCCCTCTGACGATGTTCTCCCCCTAGTTTCATTTGCCAAATGCACACCTGGCCTGTTGAATCCTGAGAACAGCATGTTTGGTTAGTGGTAGGTTTTAGTACCTCCGGCTGCTGGAATCGCTGTCGTTTTCTCTAGTCTGTGCTGCTAGCTCTCTTCCATTACAACTTCTGAGTGGTGCAACAGACAGGCAAGCAATGAACCATGCGCAGCCGTGCAGGGCAACTAGAAGACACCGCATAACATCAAAAGCCTGGGTGCTTTTCCCGTGATTCCACCTTATTATTTTTTACAACTAGGCTTCAAGATGGTCCCCCATGGCACTCCCTCCAAAGCTTTCTTTTCTCCATGGCTGCGGGCCATCTACAACAGCCAGGCCTGAAGCATTCATGTGTGCCATCATAATCGATGTCCTCTTACCCTGAGAGTAGGTCTGACTGAACTCCTTCCATGTAGATTCTGTGGGCTGTGGAAAATATGCATCTAGCTTTTCCAGCACAAAGCCAGGTGGCATTGCCTTTTCAGCGTACACGATTACCTCCTGGAAAAGGCAGAGAAGTTGGAAGAACCAAGATGAGAGCTAGGCCACAGCAAATGCAGCACAAATGTGAGCACAAACAAACAAACAAACAAACAGACCAACAAAAACTTCGCAATGATGCACACCTTCAATGTGCAGGTGTCACTCCAGCTTTATAGTATGTGAAAATAACCAACAGTGGACTTTTTGAATACATTCACACCAACGCACTTTTTATGCACCTATTATCATTCTAACAAAAAAAAACACAAACAGATGATTTCAGTGTTTAGCTGCAGGATGACAAAAGGAAGACGCATTCCAAGCACAGTGGACTCCCTTTAAGACGAACTCTGTGTTTTACACATTCTACCATTTCAAATATCCGTAAATGTTTTGTTTCTGTTACAAGGATTAAGTGTATTAAGACACAATTTCAGAGTTGTAAAAAATTATTGGATTCAGCGGGATCCCACTTAATCTACAACACAAGAATGGGGGCCAGAAATGACATCGCAAATGAATGCACCCTGCGTGAGTCCACGGTAATTTGGAACGAAAACCAAGTTCTTTCACATACTGTCAAGTACATAAAAAAATTAAGTTCTGCGGTTTTACGTGCCAAAACCACGATCTGATTAAGAGGCACACTGCAATGGAGAGACTCCGGATCAATTTTGACCACCTGGGGTTCTTTAACGTGCACTCAATGGACGATATATGGCATTTCTGCATTTCGCCCCCATCGAAATGAAGCCGCCGTGGCCACGATGTTATACCGCGACCTCGTGCTCAGCAGAGGAACGCCCTAGCCACTAAGCAACTACGTCGGGTATTGTCGAGTATCTAGAAAGCGTGATAGCAGGCAGTCAGAGAGGTGTGCTGGAAAGAATGGTGCCCGTTTATATAGTGGTAAATGTGAAACAATAAAGACAGTCCTGCAAAACATACCGATGCGCTCCTTATGCGAGTCATCAAAGCTACTGGATAAGTACTGTATAAGTCTGTACGAAAAAAAGAAAGAAGAGTATTCAACATTATTTGTAACGTTGGCAAGACTTAACAAATGTTTTTAGTTACTCGCCACACAAGCAGTTTACAATTATAGAGAAAGCGTGTCATTTACTGGAATTGGAACAGTGGAAATGGATGAACCCTCACCATTCCAATGAGTTAAAAGGAAAGAAATTACAGGATCTCCATTCTCTGGAACGCAGCTGAAATGAAATGGAGGGCTCCAGTCTGCAACTTTATCAACATATTGTGCCCAGGCCATCATTCTCCCCACACTTAAACTTCATTCAGGACTGCATAGAGAGAGCAACGGCAAAAATGCCCTTGGAGTGTCCAAGCAATTACTACTGATTGCTCTGTTTCCAGTACTGTCCCACAGGATGTGCCCTTTCACCACCAGGAGGACAATAATAGATAACAATCATTTCGTTTAATGCCCCAGCTCCACTTTCTGATTTGTTCATTCCATAGTACTACCTGTTGCCCATATTCTTGGACTTGCATGCGTTTTTTTCTCACTGTTTGCATTCCTCATCGATTAGACCTGGAGTAGCAGGCAAAGCTTGTCGCTTGGCTAATCTGTCCAGTTATCATCAAGCATTCTCTCTCACATGCATTGTGATACTGGTTGGTGTACCGTATTTATTTGGGTAAGGCTCGCCCTCATGCAAGACCTGCAGCCCAACAATGCAATGTGAAAATATTGAGGCAAAAAAAAAGTTACACTAAGAGTCCGACCGGTTGATTTGCACAAGCCGCTATTAGATTATACCCATTATCCTACCGATAATGGGATTATCCTCACTGCCGTATCTCAAACTCTGCACCAAAGCGCAACTTTGGTCGCCGACTCGGCTGAAGCTGTGCTGGGGTTAGACCTAGCCGGTGGATGTAACAGCAACAAGTCATTGCAGGAAATTCGACCTTCAAATGTTCGTACCAGTAGGCCACATTGGCGAATGGGTGGGAGAACACATGAATGAGCTGGACGACGAATTGCACGAAGCAGAGTTTGGGTCTGCGAATAACCAGCCAGCAGCTACTATAAATGCCTACCAAATTTGTGCGTGCGCTTACTGGATGCAACAGCTTAAGTTTGCGTGTGGGCATAAAGCCAACAAAACGTAAAACTGATTTTGCACAGCTTGGCCCAAACCACGGAGAAAGAATAACAGGAGGCGCAACTCGGCTCCTTCTCGCGTCGTCATAATGTCACGCTGGAGCGCGGCGGCGGACGTCGTGAAAGCGCCCCCTACCAAACGCCGGACGCCTGACGTATGGTCACGTGATGGTTTGTGATGCAGCGGATGCGGGAAGCGCGGGGCTCGGTCGCTCGGTCTTGTCGTCTGCTCGCGCGCGGATGCTTGATGCCTGTGCGCCGCCCTTGCATTAGGTAGCAACAGCTCGAGTACGCTAGCTGAACACGATGCCTGTCGCTAAACGAGACGGCAGCTATTACAACGTTTTCTCGCTAAGCTGGCCGGAGCGCCATGAGACGGGGACCGACCAGTACCGCCCCAAGGAGCAACGATGACTTTTTCGGCTGGTCAGGGAAGACTGCGCTTCCAAGGTCAGCGTAGTATTTACGCCTGCTGAGCGTTCCGCTGGGGAAATGTTTTTAGCAGACGTTGTCGTTTCTCGTCAGTTCTCAGGCGTTCGTCATTTGGAGCTTTGAAAGTTCGAGCGTTTTCCGCGCATTACTTATATCCGCTGTTACAGTTTTGGGACGAAGCATCGGTGCCCCATTTCTGATAATCATGAACCGCATACACAACGAACACTTGCATAGTAGAGGAGCAACGGAGGAACTGCAGAACTTAGAAGCGATGATTCTGACTGCGCGAAGCGAGCGGCAGACTCTGCTCTGCTCTGCTGTTCCGTCTTTCCACGTCTTCCCAAACCTGCCGCAGGAATATAATTAAATTTAGCTTCCCCGCAAGGTAGCTATGTATCGCATACTCTGATCGGTACTTTTTATTGTGCATGATGATAAAGATAAACAAATTCTCGTTTTTTGTTACGCCGAAAAATTTGAAAACGCATCAAGTGCAGTTTCCTATACGCGCATGAGTATAGTTGCAAATCGACTGCTCTTTCCATACGCGCCTGGCTATGATCGCAGATCATCTGGTCCTTCAAGTGCTCTAGTTTCTTGCTCTTACTGCCGCATAAAAAGCATGTGACCTTAAATTTAAATCTTGAAAAAAATATTTATATCATGACAGTCTATAGGTACTTTATTGCTTGAGTGCAAACCGCGCTGGCGGAAATGTTTTTGCGGCATCAGACAGCTCAGCTCAAACGGCCAGTAGCAGACGACGCCGGGCGCCGTCGGAGAGCTTTTTTTTTTTTTTTTTTTTTTTTTTCCGTGACCGCGGCCGCGGCCGCGCGCACGCTCCGACTCCGACCGCGAGGGAAGTAGTTCCTTCCGTCGCCGCAAGGGGCGCTGCGCCAACGTTCACCACCAGCGCGTCTCCTCCTCTCCCAGCGTGACATTATCACGACCAGTGCTCCCGCTGGCGCCGGCCCAGAGTTTCGCCTCCTGTTATTCTTTCTCCGTGGCCCAAACTAACAGGGTCAAGGAGTCAAGGCTGCGTGCATGGTATCTGCACCCCATGATGATCCATGACGCATGTCAGGGTTGCATGATGGGTGAATGCGAAACGCATCGAAAGTTTCGGCCATCACAACATTTCAAGTAAATTTTATTTTAATGAGACACAACACTACACAAATGTCTGTAAACAATGTTTCCACTGTGCTGGTGTTTTAAAAACAACATTTATTTTACTGTCATAATTCGCTTTTTTTGGACTGCTGGTTATTTGGACTGTACATGTCCCAAAAATTGGTTGGCAACTGTAAATGAGTTCAGTGGTTGCATTATTTTGCATAGCAGTCAAAGTGAAGTTTGAGGCTTTAGTGGTAACTATAAACCTGGCTCGTGTAAGACGCAAGCCCAATAAAAAATCGGAAAGAAAGCGGACTTTCGCTTACTATGGTATACAGTTTCCCCGTGGATTCTTGGAAAAACTAGCATTCTCGGAATATGTGAGTTGTGTAGACAATGGGCAGGCCACGCCGTGCGAATGATGCAGTGTAGAGTGTTCAAAATCTATTGTCCAAACTTCATGGTATGGAATTACACAATGAAAGCTTTCTGAACAGTTTAGCTCAGGAGACTCAAAATACAAAACATAACTTTTTGTTCACCACTGCAGAAATTGAAACATTCTCAGGACTCTGACTCTGTTTTGCGGGTCCTGATTTGAGCAGATTCATATGCTATGAGAGATGTGAAGTTATATTGAAAATGAAATTATAAGGACACTTGATGCATGTTCAAGCCGTTGACCTTCTGTCATGGTGTCGATAGCGCATGTGCAACCTGCTTGCAGAGGGTTAAGTCTCTTGAGATGCAAAATGCTGCACAGTTCATTTGGCTGCAAAAATAACGAAGCCAAGTGGACGCACTGTCATGCTCTGCTCAATCGCCAGAGCAGCGAAGCCAGGGCAGCAAGCATAAACTGGTCAGAACAGGACAGGCAGTAGACGTCATGTTCAGGCTATCAAATCCTTCATTGGCAATGACTAATGCCAACGGTGTTTCATTGGTCTCATCTCGTGCACCATTAAAGGGACGCTGAAAAAATGTTAACGATTTTGGACAAACACACTGAGTCGTTTGGGCAGGTCCTTCTGATCATTGACACCTCTAAGCACTTTGCGTAAAGCGTGTAATTTATTATAAGGTTTTAAAAATGTACATCGCTAACGGTCGTAGCAGCACCGCGTGCCTGAGTTTTCAGCCGCCCTATTACAATCTACGTGCCTGGCGTGCGTGCGTGACATTAGTTGGGCAAGCTATCCGATTGGCTACCCAGGTTGAGTCATGGATAATATTTCCAACTTTATGGTGAACATTGTTCATAATAGTTGGAATGTAAGTGAAATTGTTTCTATAAAAAAATTTGACAGAAAAAAAACATACACAATGAAATTTATCAATCTGCCAGCACCGCAAACGGCCCACTTCACCTCCGGTTGGAATGCTGCAA